>NC_134488.1:32987909-33040832 GCF_040206685.1 Ascaphus truei | reverse complement strand
AGAGAGGGGGACGAGAGAGAGAGAGAGGGGGACGAGAGAGAGAGAGGGGGACGAGAGAGAGAGAGGGGGACGAGAGAGAGAGAGGGGGACGAGAGAGAGAGAGGGGGACGAGAGAGAGAGAGGGGGACGAGAGAGAGAGAGAGGGGGACGAGAGAGAGAGGGGGACGAGAGAGAGAGAGAGGGGGACGAGAGAGAGAGGGGGACGAGAGAGAGAGGGGGACGAGAGAGAGAGGGGGACGAGAGAGAGAGAGAGAGGGGGACGAGAGAGAGAGAGGGGGGGGACGAGAGAGAGGGGGGGACGAGAGAGAGGGGGACGAGAGAGAGGGGGACGAGAGAGAGGGGGACGAGAGAGAGGGGGACGAGAGAGGGGGGGCTAAGACAAGACAGAGGTAAGAGTCTGTGAGACTGCACATGATTATGAACTCTGTCTCACCCTGAGTGTCCCGTGCTGTCTGTATGTCTCTCTTGCCGTGTGTCTCTCTCTCTCCCGGGCGCCTCCCGCAACCTCTCTCTTCCCGGGTGTCTCTCGCTTGCGCTGCCTCTGTGTCCCGTGCTGTCTGTATGTCTCTCCTGCCGTGTGTCTCTGTCTCTTCCCGGGCGCCTCCCGCACTCTCTCTCGCTCTGTGTCCCGGGGCTGTCTCACCGTTCTGACCTCACCGGAAGTTCTACCTGGGCTGGCGTGGCTCAGACCGGAAGCTAGTGAAGAGGTTGGTTGCAAAGCATCATGGGAGTTGTAGTCTTCCCATGCTGAAGACACCATCTTGAATCCCAGTGGAGTCTGACTATTAATGAGTGAAGTGAGACTGCCTTCTAATGATTGTGACTGTCCCACAATGAGTGGGACTATCCTCTAATCAGTGTGTTTCTATCCTCCAATCAGTAAAACTGCTTTTTAATGCGTAAGACTGTCTTCCAATGAGTGAGACTGCCTTTTCATGAGACTGTCCTCCAATGAGTGAGACTGCCTTTTCATGAGACTGCCTTTTCATGAGACTGCCTTTTCATGAGACTGTCCTCCAATGAGTGAGACTGCCTTTTCATGAGGAGACTGTCCTCCAATGAGTGAGACTGCCTTTTCATGAGACTGCCTTTTCATGAGACTGCCTTTTCATGAGACTGTCCTCCAATGAGTGAGACTGCCTTTTCATGAGACTGTCCTCCAATGAGTGAGACTGCCTTTTCATGAGACTGCTCTCTGACTGGGACTGCCCCCTGATGATTGAGACTGCTTTTTAATGAGACTGTCCTCCAATGAGTGAGACTGTCACTTAATGACAGGCTGTCCTCCAATGAGTAAGACTGCCTTCTAATGAGCGAGACTGCCATCTGAGGGAGATCGTCTTCTAATCAGACTGTTCTCCAATGAGTAAGACTGCCTTCTGAGTGAGACTGTCCTCCAATGAGTTAGACCAGCGGTGCGCAAACTGTGGGGCGCGAGATTTTTTGGGGGGGCGCGGGTAGTTACAGAGGTCCCACGCTCTTCCCCAAGGCATTTAAATGAAATGCCGGGGGACCGCGTGCGGCCTCTGCAACCTACTTACCGAGGTTCAGTCGGCTTCGGGACGCGTGACCATGGTAACACCGTGTCAAAGGCCACTGGGTCATGTAACGTCACGGTTGCCTTGGTAACGCTGCGTCAAATCACGCCGCGGGTCACGTGACACGACCCCGCGCGAGGTAAGGGGGGGGGCGCAGGAACGGAGGAGCAAAGCAGGGGGGGTGCAGCAAAATAGGGGGGTGCAGCCACAGGTGCGATCGGCATTTGCCAGCAGCTTATGCGCATGTGCAATTAGCACTTGCAGACCACTCTTGCGCATGCGCGGCTGGCAAGAACCAGTCCCGTATGCGCGGCTGGCAAGAACCAGTCCCGCATGCGCAGCCTGCACAGAGAAAAACCCGGGACAGTGGCCAGAAAAGTCATGACCCGGGACAAACGGCTAAAAACCAGGACTGTCCTGACTAAACCGGGACATCTCGTCACCCTGTACATAAACCATCAACTTCCACTTCCTGGTTGCCAGATCAATATGATTCTGACATTGGATCCAGACTTGCCGGCTAACCAGCTTGCTGCCTACCTTCCTGCCCACGTTCTTGATCTCTGCCTGCCCTCACCCGACCTGTGTAAGTAACCCTTATCCTGCCTGACCTCAGCCTACGCTCCAGCTTCATCTGTTGCACTGCATTTGCTGATCCTGCTCAGCAACAATTCTGACACACATCCTCTGTCTCCACAGCCCACGCTTCGGGCTCAGTCTGGTCCTGCGTGATCCAGCCATCGGGATCCACTTTCGATCTTTAAGCCCATCGGAACACTCTGTGATGTCACACGGCCGCTTGGTACAGCCCATTCAAGTAGCAGTATCACCCAACGCGTTTCGAAAAGGTAATCCGCTCTTCAGACTCCTTTTCTGAGCGGGACTGCCTTCTAGTGAGTGAGACCGCTTTCTGGGCGAGACTGCATTTTCACAGGTGACATTGCCCTCAAATAAGTGATACGTCTCCCCAGTGACTGCACGCCAATGAGTGAGACGGACTTACAAAGAATGAAGACTGCCCTCCAGTGAGACTGTCCTAATGGAGAGACTGCTCTTCAATGAGTGAGAGGCTTCTGTATGATACTGCCAGCAAGTGAGTTAGAGTGCCCTCCAATGAGTGACACCACCATCTAATGAGTGACACTACCTTGAGTGAACACTCTCCAACGAGACTGCCCTATAACGAGACTTGAACACACAGAAAAGTGTAAAAGGCACTCCTACTTCAATACTGTGACATGTGATATACTGCTACTGATATCAAGTGATTTACACATATAATGGTGATCTGTCTAATCAATGTGATAAATAATACAAATATGAAAAAAGTTTGCAGCTCCAAAGACCCTCTTGAGGCCGGTGCCAAAGTGCGGCAGACGGCGCAAGCAATGTCGCTCGCACCGAATACAACCAGTAGGAGTCCAATGTGCACGTGTACCGCGCGGGTGCACGCGCGCGATGGCTGATACTTCGTGCGACAAACTTGATTGAATTTGCAACGCGACGAGCGGGTCACGTGAGCGGTTCGCCCAATGAGGCGCGTACTGGGGCCTTCGCCTAAGGAAGGAGAACAGCAAATTGCGTCTCAGTCATTTGATGCCGGGTCACTCGAGAGGGGGTGGGAGGGGGGCACGGGCGCAGGGACCGGGACACAAGTGGGGTGCAGCCAAAAAACTTTGTACACCCCTGGGCTAGTGTGACACATTGGATCCCTAACAGTGCAGATCACTGGGAAGCTGTGCAGCGCGGGTGTTGGTTGCTGATAGACTAATGTTGCAGCCTGGGAGTGGGCTAACGCAAAGTGTGAATATCCAGCATACCGGATAGCATACATCGTGGGTGCAAGGGAACGCCACACAACCCGGTTCTGTTGGGTGAGACCTCCTCCTGCCCTGAAGAAGCGTGATCAATCACAGGAAATGTCGGTGACGTCCCCGTGGTGAGGCCGCGGACTCCATCTCACCCAACAGAAAGGGGCTGAGTGGCGTTCCCTTGCACCCACAATGGATGCTATCCGGTATGCTAGATATTCACACTTTGCACCATTAGTCTATCAGCAACCAACCACCCCCCGCGTTGTATAGCTGACCTGTGATCTTCACTGTGACAGGGCTCCAATGTGTCACACTCGCCCATACAGCTGTCGCCACTGTTTGCGGTGTGTCATTCATTACTACCATCCCTGGATATTGCATTAAAGGGGTTTCTTTTGGAAGTTATACAATCATATCTGTGCTGACTATGACCACCTATTTGAGTCCACACTTATAGGGGGTCCATGTGTGTGTCTCACACCAGCCAGTCCCACCACTGTATACTCTATCCCACACTCCTGGAGTACCCATGTACCTGTACCTGCAGGCGCGGCTTGATGTGTACGTAGAGACCGTCTTTCAGCTGTGAGGAACTAGCACATACTCTGCCTACCTCTTATACCGTTTCTTTAATGTGTTAAGCAGACTATGGGAAATATAGATTGTATTAGATTGTAAGCTCCCCGGAGCAGGGACTCCTCTTCCTTAATGTTACTTTTATGTCTGATGCACTTATTCCCATGACCTGTTATTTGTATTATTTGTTATTTGTATGATTGCTGTGTGTATTACTACTGTGAAGCGCTATGTACATTAATGGCGCTATATAAATAAAGACATACATACATACAAATATAACCCGTTATACCTAATACCTGTACAGGCGGTCCTCGGTTATCCAGCGGAGCCCGTTCTGGAATTAGCGCTGGATAGTGACACCGCTGTAACGTGAGTCCCATGTTAATCAGCGGCGGTGAGCGTCGGATAGCGCATTCCGGCGTCAGATAACGGCCCGTAGGGTTGCATTGTAAAGCGTTGGATATGCCATTTGTTGTAAAGTGAAACGTTGGATAACGAGGACTACCTGCATTGTACATATTTGTATAGCAACTCTAACAAGGTTGCTTTAGGGTCGAAACTATGTATCATCCTACTAAGCTGTGATTCATGTGCATTTGACACACAATTGCTTTGATTAACCCTCTCATACTGTATATACTTGTGGAGATAGTAGATACAATTGGTGCACAGCACCGCTGATACACTGCATCCTGCAGAGAGCAGCATGCACACATACATGGTTGCACTGCCTCTGTCCGCATACCCACCACTGGGGATATTGTAAATATATTTTCACCATTCGTTGTATGTACTGTATGTTAATGTATGTGTGTCTTTATATAGCGCCATTAGTGTACATAGCGCTTCATGTTAATACAATGTTATTTTTTCTTTGAGTACATTGGGAGTTCTGCTACCTATGTTTGATGATTTGAGTATAATACTGAGAGACCACTGAGTCCTCCTCTTACTTTATAATAGCTGAACATTTATGTACACTCCTTGACTTAGTCATTACTATATGAGTTACTTTGGTTAATAGGCTGAGCGGTAGGGCTATTTTTTTGTATATCAAACATTAAGTGATAAAATAATTCATATCTACATCTACATTTAAACCTTTAGGTTGGCGTCTGTCTGATTTAATTTAAAAACCCAGAGAGTCTCTCCAATTTGGTTTAACCCAATCAGTGCCAATAAATGTGCGGCCAGATGGATCAGAATGGTGATACGGTTTATAATCTAAACAGGAACACTGAGTTTCCAAACCCGTTGTAATGTTACACAAGTGATTCTGAATCCGAACACGCCGCAGCCTCGTAGCTCACCCTACGTATTGCATATTAGGCGTGTAATATAGTGGGCGCGTGCATCAATTATAATCGGCTGTGTTAGCCGGACGTTTCTATGCTTCAGACGAGCGTGCGGCCGTGAGCGGTGGCGCAGCAGACCAGGGAAATTACAATGAAATTGTATTTTTGTGCTGCTGCTGCCGCGAACCAATCACAGCGCGGCCTAACGCTGTGACGTCAGTCAAGCCCCCTAACCGCGTGCGTCACCGCTCGCAGCCTACCAACTAAACGCGCACGCCACGGGCAACGCCGTCGCGCGCCCGCCCGCGCAGCTGCAAGAACTATAAAACAAATCTTACATGGGGCAATCAATGAGATATACTGTAACATTATGCAACAATTAATAAAACATTGAATCTTAAAAGACTCCTGTTTCATCAGAAATAGAATGTGTCGCTTTGCTCCCATGTGGACGGATTTTTGCTTTGGTTTCATATTAAGCCAAGAAGCCCCATTAGCCTCTGTATTTCCATTTAGCTTCACAATAGCTGCTCATTTATTTTTAAGGGCGGTGGCTTTGGGGACAACGAGCTGCGAACGATCTGGCAAAAAGTCTTTCAGAACTTCATCCTTCTTAAGTATTGCCCAGTGCTGAGACACAATGTGCTTTATCTGTGTGCCGCCCTGTTATACTGCGTGATAAAGGGGATAACAGTCTGGGGTCTATCTTGTTTAATAGAGACTGATTTATCTTTATTTAGAATATCGTTCCTATTCAGGCAGCCAACTCTCTCCTTTACTATTTCCAGTTAAAAAATAAACCTGAGGCTATTAATAAAAAAAAAATCTATCCGTTCCAATTTAAGTATATTTGCCTCTACTAAGCGTCTCCTTATTGCCAGACAGTCGTTATCGCCTGATGCTGAGATGCGGTGACGTAACATCGCACTGCGTGATAAAGGGGATAACAGTCTGGGGTCTATCTTGTTTAATAGGTAAAGATAAATCAGTATTTAGAATATCAGACGGCCACAAAGATGAGGGGAGCAGGCCCACACATTCCTGCAAAAAAACATCTATGTATTGGGATAAATGAGACGTTAGAGATCCAATCCCAGGAATGATCGTTCTACCTGTTGGGAATATAGGATCTTTAATGCAATTTAGGTTAAAAAAACAACAAACAGGTCGTTTAGAATTTTGATTTAACAAGAATTGAAATTCATGTTCATTTAAAATATCCAGAATTCTCCCTCTAGTTAATAAAATCTCTAAAACTAAAAAAAAACAACCTCTTTTGTAGGATCTTTGTCTAAAATGACATCAGTGTTCTGTCTCCTAAACTTCTATTTGATTCCTGTATATAACAATCTTTCTGCATAACCACAGTCCCCCCCCCTTATTTGCTTGTTTGAGAACAGTTGATTAATTATCTGATAACTGTTTTAAAGCTTTAGATTCTTTTTTTTGTTTTATTATTCTTACATTTAATTTTAAAGCATCATTCTTTCAAAACCATCAGTACAAAATGGTAAAATGTAGTCGCAAAGTTCCCCTTATCCAGGTACGGGTAAAAGTAGTCCTGTATTGTAACGGGTTATTGAACACTTTGTATTCTATTGATTTATGGGCTTTGTACCCTTTTCCTTGTTACTTAGCAGCGCATCATTAGTTTGCACTGATAATTTAGTTAATTTCTGGTCACTATTATTCACTAAGGAGAATGAAGGTATTAATGGGTTTTTTTAGGCGTAAGCAGCGCCATGTTGATTTAGAGAAGATTTTCAACATAGACTCTATTGAGATGATAGAAGATGTTCTAGAAGTAGATCATTTTGATGGTGCGTTTTCTAAATTAGATAAGTTACTAACCACAGAGGTTAAAAAATGGTGGGACAGATGCATTGTAAGGATCCCCAACCCTCTCTAATAGCGCGTCTGAGATCAGATGCATTGTAAGGAACCCCAACCCTCTCTAATAGTGCGTCTGAGATCAGATGCATTGTAAGGAACCCCAACCCTCTCTAATAGTGCGTCTGAGATCAGATGCATTATGAGGAACCCCAACCCTCTCTAATAGCGCATCTGAGATCAGACGCATTGTAAGGAGCCCCAACCCTCTCTAATAGCGCGTCTGAGATTCGATGCATTGTAAGGAACCCCGACCCTCTCTAATAGTGCGTCTGAGATCAGATGCATTGTAAGGAACCCCAACCCTCTCTAATAGTGCGTCTGAGATCAGATGCATTGTAAGGAACCCCAACCCTCTCTAATAGTGCGTCTGAGATCAGATGCATTATGAGGAACCCCAACCCTCTCTAATAGCGCGTCTGAGATCAGATGCTTGTAAGGAACCCCAACCCTCTCTAATAGCGCGTCTGAGATCAGATACATTATAAGGAACCCCAACCCTCTCTAATAGCGCATCTGAGATCAGATGCATTATAAGAAACCCCAACCCTCTCTAATAGCGCGTCTGAGATCAGATGCATTGTAAGGAACCCCGACCCTCTCTAATAGCGTGTCTGAGATCAGATGCATTGTAAGGAACCCCGACCCTCTCTAATAGCGTGTCTGAGATCAGATGCATTGTAAGGAACCCCGACCCTCTCTAATAGCGTGTCTGAGATCAGATGCATTGTAAGGAACCCCGACCCTCTCTAATAGCGTGTCTGAGATCAGATGCATTGTAAGGAACCCCAACCCTCTCTAATAGCGCGTCTGAGATCAGATGCATTGTAAGGAACCCCAGCCCTCTCTAATAGCGCGTCTGAGATCAGATGCATTGTAAGGAACCCCAACCCTCTCTAATAGTGCGTCTGAGATCAGATGCCTTATAAGGAACCCCAACCCTCTCTAATAACGCGTCTGAGATCAGATGCATTGTAAGGAACCCCAACCCTCTCTAATAGCGCATCTGAGATCAGATGCCCTATAAGGAACCCCAATCCTCTCTAATAGCGCGTCTGAGATCAGACGCATTGTAAGGAATCCCAACCCTCTCTAATAGCGCGTCTGAGATCAGATGCCTTATAAGGAACCCCAACCCTCTCTAATAGTGCGTCTGAGATCAGATGCCTTATAAGGAACCCCAACCCTCTCTAATAGCGTGTCTGAGATCAGATGCCTTATAAGGAACCCCAACCCTCTATAATAGCGCGTCTGAGATCAGATGCATTGTAAGGAACCCCGACCCTCTCTAATAGCGCGTCTGAGATCAGATGCATTGTAAGGAACCCCAACCCTCTCTAATAGCGTGTCTGGGATCAGATGCATTGTAAGGAACCCCAACCCTCTCTAATAGCATGTCTGAGATCAGATGCCTTGTAAGGAACCCCAACCCTCTCTAATAGTGCGTCTGAGATCAGATGCATTGTAAGGAACCCCAACCCTCTCTAATAGTGCGTCTGAGATCAGATGCATTATGAGGAACCCCAACCCTCTCTAATAGCGCGTCTGAGATCAGATGCTTGTAAGGAACCCCAACCCTCTCTAATAGCGCGTCTGAGATCAGATGCATTATAAGAAACCCCAACCCTCTCTAATAGCGCGTCTGAGATCAGATGCATTGTAAGGAACCCCGACCCTCTCTAATAGCGTGTCTGAGATCAGATGCATTGTAAGGAACCCCGACCCTCTCTAATAGTGTGTCTGAGATCAGATGCATTGTAAGGAACCCCGACCCTCTCTAATAGCGTGTCTGAGATCAGATGCATTGTAAGGAACCCCGACCCTCTCTAATAGCGTGTCTGAGATCAGATGCATTGTAAGGAACCCCAACCCTCTCTAATAGCGCGTCTGAGATCAGATGCATTGTAAGGAACCCCAGCCCTCTCTAATAGCGCGTCTGAGATCAGATGCATTGTAAGGAACCCCAACCCTCTCTAATAGTGCGTCTGAGATCAGATGCCTTATAAGGAACCCCAACCCTCTCTAATAATGCGTCTGAGATCAGATGCATTGTAAGGAACCCCAACCCTCTCTAATAGCGCATCTGAGATCAGATGCCCTATAAGGAACCCCAATCCTCTCTAAAAGCGCGTCTGAGATCAGACGCATTGTAAGGAATCCCAACCCTCTCTAATAGCGCGTCTGAGATCAGATGCCTTATAAGGAACCCCAACCCTCTCTAATAGTGCGTCTGAGATCAGATGCCTTATAAGGAACCCCAACCCTCTCTAATAGCGCGTCTGAGATCAGATGCCTTATAAGGAACCCCAACCCTCTCTAATAGCGCGTCTGAGATCAGATGCATTGTAAGGAACCCCGACCCTCTCTAATAGCGCGTCTGAGATCAGATGCATTGTAAGGAACCCCAACCCTCTCTAATAGCGTGTCTGGGATCAGATGCATTGTAAGGAACCCCAACCCTCTCTAATAGCATGTCTGAGATCAGATGCATTGTAAGGAACCCCAACCCTCTCTAATAGTGCGTCTGAGATCAGATGCATTGTAAGGAACCCCGACCCTCTCTAATAGTGCGTCTGAGATCAGATGCATTGTAAGGAACCCCGACCCTCTCTAATAGCGCGTCTGAGATCAGATGCATTGTAAGGAACCCCAACCCTCTCTAATAGCGCGTCTGAGATCAGATGCATTGTAAGGAACCCCAACCCTCTCTAATAGCGCGTCTGAGATCAGATGCATTGTAAGGAACCCCAACCCTCTCTAATAGCGTGTCTGGGATCAGATGCATTGTAAGGAACCCCGACCCTCTCTAATAGTGCGTCTGAGATCAGATGCATTGTAAGGATCCCCAACCCTCTCTAATAGCGCGTCTGAGATCAGATGCATTGTAAGAAACCCCAACCCTCTCTAATAGCGTGTCTGGGATCAGATGCATTGTAAGGAACCCCAACCCTCTCTAATAGCGCGCCTGGGATCAGATGCATTATAAGGAACCCCAACCCTCTCTAATAGCGCATCTGAGATCAGATGCATTATAAGAAACCCCAACCCTCTCTAATAGCGCGTCTGAGATCAGATGCATTGTAAGGAACCCCGACCCTCTCTAATAGCGTGTCTGAGATCAGATGCATTGTAAGGAACCCCAACCATCTCTAATAGCGCGTCTGAGATCAGATGCATTGTAAGGAACCCCAGCCCTCTCTAATAGCGCGTCTGAGATCAGATGCATTGTAAGGAACCCCAACCCTCTCTAATAGTGCGTCTGAGATCAGATGCCTTATAAGGAACCCCAACCCTCTCTAATAACGCGTCTGAGATCAGATGCATTGTAAGGAACCCCAACCCTCTCTAATAGTGCGTCTGAGATCAGATGCATTGTAAGGAACCCCGACCCTCTCTAATAGTGCGTCTGAGATCAGATGCATTGTAAGGAACCCCGACCCTCTCTAATAGCGCGTCTGAGATCAGATGCATTGTAAGGAACCCCAACCCTCTCTAATAGCGCGTCTGAGATCAGATGCATTGTAAGGAACCCCAACCCTCTCTAATAGCGCGTCTGAGATCAGATGCATTGTAAGGAACCCCAACCCTCTCTAATAGCGTGTCTGGGATCAGATGCATTGTAAGGAACCCCGACCCTCTCTAATAGTGCGTCTGAGATCAGATGCATTGTAAGGATCCCCAACCCTCTCTAATAGCGCGTCTGAGATCAGATGCATTGTAAGAAACCCCAACCCTCTCTAATAGCGTGTCTGGGATCAGATGCATTGTAAGGAACCCCAACCCTCTCTAATAGCGCGCCTGGGATCAGATGCATTATAAGGAACCCCAACCCTCTCTAATAGCGCATCTGAGATCAGATGCATTATAAGAAACCCCAACCCTCTCTAATAGCGCGTCTGAGATCAGATGCATTGTAAGGAACCCCGACCCTCTCTAATAGCGTGTCTGAGATCAGATGCATTGTAAGGAACCCCAACCATCTCTAATAGCGCGTCTGAGATCAGATGCATTGTAAGGAACCCCAGCCCTCTCTAATAGCGCGTCTGAGATCAGATGCATTGTAAGGAACCCCAACCCTCTCTAATAGTGCGTCTGAGATCAGATGCCTTATAAGGAACCCCAACCCTCTCTAATAACGCGTCTGAGATCAGATGCATTGTAAGGAACCCCAACCCTCTCTAATAGCGCATCTGAGATCAGATGCCCTATAAGGAACCCCAATCCTCTCTAATAGCGCGTCTGAGATCAGACGCATTGTAAGGAATCCCAACCCTCTCTAATAGCGCGTCTGAGATCAGATGCCTTATAAGGAACCCCAACCCTCTCTAATAGTGCGTCTGAGATCAGATGCCTTATAAGGAACCCCAACCCTCTCTAATAGCGCGTCTGAGATCAGATGCCTTATAAGGAACCCCAACCCTCTCTAATAGCGCGTCTGAGATCAGATGCATTGTAAGGAACCCCGACCCTCTCTAATAGCGCGTCTGAGATCAGATGCATTGTAAGGAACCCCAACCCTCTCTAATAGCGTGTCTGGGATCAGATGCATTGTAAGGAACCCCAACCCTCTCTAATAGCATGTCTGAGATCAGATGCATTGTAAGGAACCCCGACCCTCTCTAATAGTGCGTCTGAGATCAGATGCATTGTAAGGAACCCCGACCCTCTCTAATAGCGCGTCTGAGATCAGATGCATTGTAAGGAACCCCAACAATCTCTAATAGCGCGTCTGAGATAAGATGCATTGTAAGGAACCCCAACCCTCTCTAATAGCGCGTCTAAGATCAGATGCATTGTAAGGAACCCCAACCCTCTCTAATAGCGTGTCTGGGATCAGATGCATTGTAAGGAACCCCAACCCTCTCTAATAGTGCGTCTGAGATCAGATGCATTGTAAGGAACCCCGACCCTCTCTAATAGTGCGTCTGAGATCAGATGCATTGTAAGGAACCCCGACCCTCTCTAATAGCGCGTCTGAGATCAGATGCATTGTAAGGAACCCCAACCCTCTCTAATAGCGCGTCTGAGATAAGATGCATTGTAAGGAACCCCAACCCTCTCTAATAGCGCGTCTAAGATCAGATGCATTGTAAGGAACCCCAACCCTCTCTAATAGCGTGTCTGGGATCAGGTGCATTGTAAGGAACCCCGACCCTCTCTAATAGTGCGTCTGAGATCAGATGCATTGTAAGGATCCCCAACCCTCTCTAATAGCGCGTCTGAGATCAGATGCATTGTAAGAAACCCCAACCCTCTCTAATAGCGTGTCTGGGATCAGATGCATTGTAAGGAACCCCAACCCTCTCTAATAGCGCGCCTGGGATCAGATGCATTGTAAGGAACCCCAACCCTCTCTAATAGCGTGTCTGGGATCAGATGCATTGTAAGGAACCCCAACCCTCTCTAATAGCGTGTCTGAGATCAGATGCATTGTAAGGAACCCCAACCCTCTCTAATAGCGCGTCTGAGATCAGATGCATTGTAAGGAACCCCAACCCTCTCTAATAGCGTGTCTGGGATCAGATGCATTGTAAGGAACCCCGACCCTCTCTAATAGTGCGTCTGAGATCAGATGCATTGTAAGGATCCCCAACCCTCTCTAATAGCGCGTCTGAGATCAGATGCATTGTAAGAAACCCCAACCCTCTCTAATAGCGTGTCTGGGATCAGATGCATTGTAAGGAACCCCAACCCTCTCTAATAGCGCGCCTGGGATCAGATGCATTTTAAGGAACCCCAACCCTCTCTAATAGCGTGTCTGGGATCAGATGCATTGTAAGGAACCCCAACCCTCTCTAATAGCGTGTCTGAGATCAGATGCATTGTAAGGAACCCCAACCCTCTCTAATAGCGCGTCTGAGATCAGATGCATTGTAAGGAACCCCAACCCTCTCTAATAGCGTGTCTGGGATCAGATGCATTGTAAGGAACCCCAACCCTCTCTAATAGCGTGTCTGAGATCAGATGCATTGTAAGGAACCCCAACCCTCTCTAATAGCGCGTCTGAGATCAGATGCATTGTAAGGAACCCCAACCCTCTCTAATAGCGTGTCTGGGATCAGATGCATTGTAAGGAACCCCAACCCTCTCTAATAGCGCGTCAGAGATCAGATGCATTGTAAGGAACCCCAACCCTCTCTAATAGCGCGTCTGAGATCAGATGCATTGTAAGGAACCCCAACCCTCTCTAATAGCGTGTCTGGGATCAGATGCATTGTAAGGAACCCCGACCCTCTCTAATAGTGCGTCTGAGATCAGATGCATTGTAAGGATCCCCAACCCTCTCTAATAGCGCGTCTGAGATCAGATGCATTGTAAGAAACCCCAACCCTCTCTAATAGCGTGTCTGGGATCAGATGCATTGTAAGGAACCCCAACCCTCTCTAATAGCGCGTCAGAGATCAGATGCATTGTAAGGAACCCCAACCCTCTCTAATAGCGCGTCTGAGATCAGATGCATTGTAAGGAACCCCAACCCTCTCTAATAGCGTGTCTGGGATCAGATGCATTGTAAGGAACCCCGACCCTCTCTAATAGTGCGTCTGAGATCAGATGCATTGTAAGGATCCCCAACCCTCTCTAATAGCGCGTCTGAGATCAGATGCATTGTAAGAAACCCCAACCCTCTCTAATAGCGTGTCTGGGATCAGATGCATTGTAAGGAACCCCAACCCTCTCTAATAGCGCGCCTGGGATCAGATGCATTTTAAGGAACCCCAACCCTCTCTAATAGCGTGTCTGGGATCAGATGCATTGTAAGGAACCCCAACCCTCTCTAATAGCGCGTCAGAGATCAGATGCATTGTAAGGAACCCCGACCCTCTCTAATAGCGCGTCTGGGATCAGATGCACTGTAAGGAACCCCAAACCTCTCTAATAGCGCGTCTGGGATCAGATGCATTGTAAGGAACCCCAACTCTCTCTAATAGCGCGTCTGACGTTATCCCAATATAGTTTTTTTGCAGGAATATGTGTGGCTGCTCCCCTCTCATCTTCCTGATTCTACCCAAGGGATTAACACATTTGAAGGCCTCCAGTTGAGCGATAATCTAGTTTGGCTCACGTGCGATGTTACGTCACCGCATCTCAGCATCAGGCGATAACGACTGTCTGGCAATAAGGAGACGCTTAGTAGAGGCAAATATACTTAAATTGGAACGGATAGATTTTTTTTTATTAATAGCCTCAGGTTTATTTTTTAACTGGAAATAGTAAAGGAGAGAGTTGGCTGCCTGAATAGGAACGATATTCTAAATAAAGATAAATCAGTCTCTATTAAACAAGATAGACCCCAGACTGTTATCCCCTTTATCACGCAGTATAACAGGGCGGCACACAGATAAAGCACATTGTGTCTCAGCACTGGGCAATACTTAAGAAGGATGAAGTCCTGAAAGACTTTTTGCCAGATCGTTCGCAGCTCGTTGTCCCTAGAGCCACCGCCCTTAAAAATAAATGAGCAGCTATTGTGAAGCTAAATGGAAATAGAAAGGCTAATGGGGCTTCTTGGCTTAATATGAAACCAAAGATTTTTTTCCAGTTGTAACAAATGCAAAACCCGTACACACGGGAGCAAAGCGACACAACCTATTACTAATACAACAGGAGAGTCTTTTGAGATTGAAGGTTTTATCAATTGTTGCACAGATTTGACAGGGTATCTCCGTAACTGCCCCTGTAATGTGCAATATATAGGGACAGCGACGAGGCAGCGGCGTGTTCGGATCCTGGAACACTTGTGTAAGGTCTGGGTTATAGTAAGCGCGTGATTGCTAGCGTCACTGACAAATACCTGTCTCCGTATGACAGTGTATCTAGTGCTGACGCGCACAGCAGATCGCTGGAAAGACAAAGAAATGTCTTTTTGAGCGGCTGCTGTGCCACGTGATGCTGTGAGCCAATCACAGTGAGGCAGGAAAAGAACTACCCTTGTGATGTCATGGCCAAGCTTTCTAGTCACGCAGGTCATCGTTTGGCCTATATACACAAAACGCTTGCAACACATGTACGCGCAATATACACACCTAACATTACAACGGGTTTGGAAACGCAGTGTTCCTTTATATTATAAACAGTAACACAATTCTGATCCATCTGGTCTTACATTTATTGGCATTGATTGGGTTAAACCAAATTGGGGAGGTAGCAATAGATTAGGAATGCTGTCCCAGAAAGATTAGACAGACTCCAACCTAAAGGTTTAAATGTAGATATAGATATTAATTCTTTGATCATTTAATGATTCAGCTTAATATGATTGATATATATATATATATATATATATATATATATAGGAAGGGAAGGACCAGCACAGATAACATTCCAATAGACACTGTTGTTAAGTATACCTTTTGCTTGCTTCATTCATTGTAACATCGCCGGAAGAAGAGATCAGTGTATCTCGAAAGCTCGCACAAATAAAAGCATTTCGTTAGCCACAGAACGGTATCATCTATTTATTTTTTGATTATATATATATATATATATATATATATATATAATTCTTATGTGTTTATATCATTGAGTTTCACTTTTTCCCATTTCCCTATTTTTCTCCTAGGTTTTAGACATGATATGATGCATTCTTTATTATCCGGCATTGTCTGCATTTCTCTGAGTTGTCGTCCACATTTTGTATTATATATTTTTAAATGCATTTCACATACTTATTTCTTATGTATACAAATTATATCTATATTTTTCTATGATAATTTTGCCGACATACTTCGTTTTTCACATATCGCGTATTATACTAGCCCTTGTTTAGGACATTTTTAATAGTGTGGGATACAAAGAAGATATTTATTAGAACATTTGAAGATTTGGGTAACATTGAATTACAGTGTAGCTAAGTTTGCCTTTTATAAAGCCTTTTTTGATTATACATTTATGAGACTTTGTTATGTTGTTGTATCCTTTCTGTAGCATTATATTTATTGATCTGAACCTGCGTCTGGTTACATTGTGGGATGCTGTGTTACCACCTTGCTGTGGGGTCTCGGTTTTAGAGGCTGTCCAGATGTTTGTGTAGATGACAGTTTTGTAACTTGCATCAGTGAACGCGATGACAGCACTGATCTGGAGCTTCTAAAGCACGAATACACTGCGCGAGCAAATCAACTGTGAAACGCGTCGGGCTGGACTTTGCCACCGCAGTGACCACTTCTTTGTCCACTGAGACGCTATTTGCTGTTCTTCCATCTGTGGAGGCTAGCGCGGCCAGCACAGACACTTTGCTGTTGTGGTGGAGTCTGGGACGGAGCATCGGCGGAGGCGGGGTCCGTGCCGAGATCCGGGGTGGTCTCAATGCCTACTTTTTACTTGTAGCATGTGAGTTGAATACTGTGTGTTTACTTCTTTTAATTGTTATTCAAAGCAATACTTGCACTATGTCCATTTTCTCTCTCTATATATATAACATACAGGAGAGATGATCTGATATACATACAAGCTCAAAGTCATCTTGGACATCCATCTAACACCATTGGGTGCAGGATATCCCTTCCGACTCTGAGGCTTGAGGTCTCTTTTCCAAGGTTTAACTTCTGATTTCCCAGTTTGAGTACAATACATGTCTACTTTATCCAGCTAACCTGTGAGTGTATCTGTTACCCTTATACCTAACAACACACACTGTATCACACAGAACTGCACTATTTGTGTGTTTTCTTTACCCCACGTGTGGTTCCCTAGAGTCACACTCCAACTTTGTGTCTGTATTTCTGTGACCCAGTGGAGGGTCTTCCCCATGGAGCACCTCAGAGCTGGATGAGGGGCTGCATTTGATATATTTGTCACTTATATAAGTCACGTATTATTTAACACTTTTGTATTCTGCATGATGCGCTTTGTATCTGTTTGTTTTGTGATAAAGGAGCGCTGTCTGATTATAGGAGTGCGCAATAAGGGACACGACACGGAGTTATAGAAAATAAATGTAATAAAAATGATTTGCATTGGGTGATCGTCACAACGTCTGAGATACAGAGAGCCCTGCAGAGCATCGCAATGTAACCCCATCCCTGCCAGAAAGGCATGCAGAGCATCGCAATGTAACCCCATCCCTGCCAGAAAGGCATGCAGAGCGTCGCAGTGTAACCCCTTCCCTGCCAGAAAGGCATGCCGAGCGTCGCAGTGTAACCCCTTCCCTGCCAGAAAGGCAAGCAGAGCGTCGCAGTGTAATCCCTTCCCTGCCAGAAAGGCACGACGAGCGTCGCAGTGTAACCCCTTCCCTGCCAGAAAGGCAAGCAGAGCGTCGCAGTGTAATCCCTTCCCCGCCAGAAAGGCAAGCAGAGCGTCGCAGTGTAACCCCTTCCCCGCCAGAAAGGCACGACGAGCGTCGCAGTGTAACCCCTTCCCCGCCAGAAAGGCATGCCGAGCGTCGCAGTGTAACCCCTTCCCTGCCAGAAAGGCATGCCGAGTGTCGCAGTGTAACCCCTTCCCTGCCAGAAAGGCAAGCAGAGCGTCGCAGTGTAACCCCTTCCCCGCCAGAAAGGCATGACGAGTGTCGCAGTGTAACCCCTTCCCTGCCAGAAAGGCACGACGAGCGTCGCAGTGTAACCCCTTCCCCGCCAGAAAGGCACGACGAGCGTCGCAGTGTAACCCCTTCCCCGCCAGAAAGGCACGACGAGCGTCGCAGTGTAATCCCTTCCCTGCCAGAAAGGCACGACGAGCGTCGCAGTGTAACCCCTTCCCTGCCAGAAAGGCATGACGAGCGTCGCAGTGTAACCCCTTCCCTGCCAGAAAGGCACGACGAGCGTCGCAGTGTAACCCCTTCCCTGCCAGAAAGGCATGACGAGCGTCGCAGTGTAACCCCTTCCCCGCCAGAAAGGCATGACGAGCGTCGCAGTGTAACCCCTTCCCCGCCAGAAAGGCATGCAGAGCGTCGCAGTGTAACCCCTTCCCTGCCAGAAAGGCACGACGAGCGTCGCAGTGTAACCCCTTCCCTGCCAGAAAGGCATGCCGAGCGTCGCAGTGTAACCCCTTCCCTGCCAGAAAGGCATGCAGAGCGTCGCAGTGTAACCCCTTCCCCGCCAGAAAGGCATGCAGAGCGTCGCAGTGTAACCCCTTCCCCCGGCACCTATGTGTCCATCTCCACCACTCCCCTCACATCAGCCGTTTGGGGTCGATCTTCTCCAGCTGCACCAGTGGTCTCAGCTGCTCTGCGAAGCCCCTCACATCGTCAGCCACGGCGTCCTGCCCTGCAGGTGCCACCGCGCTTAGCTCCACCAGGTACGATAGCGAGAGCGGCTCCGCCCCTTCCACCGTGCCCGCCACCAGCACCCGGAAGACCTTGTACACCGCCACCTTCATGGCGCCCTTCCGGAACACGTGGCCCCGGGCCACAAACTCGTGGTCCATCCTGAAGCCCATCTCCTGCAGGAAGTCGGGCAGAGCCTCGGAGGTGGCAATGTCCACGCAGTTGCGGACCAGCGCGTGCCTGCTCCGGTCACCCGCCTCCGGCTGACCCAGGTAGCGCAGGTGCCAGGGGGCAGCCGGACGATCAAGAGAGCGGCGGGCTCGCAGGACGAAGGGGCTGGCCTGCTGACCCTTGAGCAGGAAGACGCTCTCATGGTCGGCGAAGGTCTCGGGCTCCATGTTATCGCAGAGACCGCGCAGGCGGTGGAGGAGGCTCTCCAAGCCCTGGTCAAGGATGCTGCCTGAGAGATGATGTGGGAGGGGGGGGGGGGGAAACTCGTTAGTGAGGGGGGCGTGATAAATAACAAACACGGTATTTAATACCGGACATATTCATTAATGACAGATATGTTAATTCCTGAAAGACATGATCATTACTGACGGATGCGATGACTAATGACAGACATGCCAATTACTGATGGACACAATTACTAGTCGACATGCTAATTGCAAACGGATGCAATAATTAATGACGGACATGACAATGTATCTGTGTGTTAGATTGTAAGCTCTGCGGGGCAGGATCCCCCTCTCTCTGTCTTATAGATGCATGTACCCCTCTGTATATTGGAGTGTAAGCTCTGCTGGACAGGGCAGTTGTCACCTTGCAGTAAATACTCCATCATGTTGATGGTCCCTCCTGAGACGGGCATTGTGCTGACGGGAGGAGCCTCCATTGCAAAATCCCAGCACCCTGTAACAGAGACAGGGACAGGACACTGAAATATAGACATATAAACACAGAAACACACAAACTGTGCAGCAAATGCTGGGGCGCCTTACTTCCTGCAGATGTGTAACACACAGGGCCCTGAATCTCCTCACCCCAATGGAGTGTTGCCTGCCCTCTTGTCCGGTCACTCTAATGGGGTGTCAACTGCCAACAGTGTCCCCTCAGCCAATAGGGTGATCTGTCCCCTCTCCCAATTATTGTCCCCAGTCCCCTCACCCAAGTAATGTCCCCTCTCCCCTCACCCAAGTATGTATGTCTTTATTTGTATAGCGCCACTAATGTACATAGCGCATCACAGCAGTAATAGTTACAATCATATAAATAATAAGATATAGATAACACAAGATATAAATAACACAAAGGGAAGATAGTGCTTCAGACTTCAAAGTAACATTTAGGAAAAGGAGTCCCTGTTCCGAACAGCTTACAATCTAATTGGTGTCCCCTCTCCAAATTAGTGTCACCTGTGCTCTAACCTAACAGGATGGCACACTTCCCCCCATTTGACCTCTCACCCTGTCACCAGTCTGTGTCCCCTCACCCCAATACGTTGCCAACTATCTACCTGTCTGTGTCCCCTGCGTGCCCTCACCCCTTCACTGGGAGTGTCACCCTGTATGGTGCGACCCAGTGCATGCAAGACTGAAGTACAACCCCAAACTACAACTCCCAGCATGCTCCATTCTCTCCCCCGGGCTCCCGGTCTGAACCACCGGAACCCAGGCAGCTAACCGACCTTAGGGTGCGGACTGCGGAGCCAGGCAGTGCGAGGCCGCGGCGCATCGGGTATTCGCGGGGCCGAGGCCGGGCGGAGGAGTATTCCTTCCTGCTACTCAATATGGGGTAGACTGGAGATGTACGGAAGATGGCGGCTCCCATGTGAGTCTGGCTCCGTACGTAACATGTCACGACGCGTCTTCTAGCATTGACACCATGGCCTTCTACGAGTTAGCTAGCGTCAGACGTCACTGTACGGAAGATGGCGATCCCTGGGTATATTGTTTGTGTTAGCATTTGTATAGACAACTCATTTAAATGTTTAGGACAGTCATTTTATATGGAGTGACTCTGGATTATAGGGATAGACTCACATATTCCTGTATTATATAGTGTGACCCCCAGACTGCAGATTATAGGGATACTCAGATAGCCCTGTGTTATATAGGGTGATCATCAGACTGCAGATTATTGGGACTGGCTCACAGTTCTGTGTGTGTATATATATATATATATATATATGTATATATATACATACACACACATACGGTCTCACATTTTAATCTTGTCTGTAACTGTTACATACGTCTATAATATATATTATCTCTAACTGTGCATGCAATGTCTTAGGCCTGGGACCCGCTGCGCCCGGCGGCGCGGGCGGCCGCGTGAGCGTTCCCCACCAGCAGGGGAATCCTTCTGAGCCAGTCCCCCCTCGCTGTACGGCTCACAACGCGCTGTGACGCGTCAGCCGCCAGGGGATGCAAGAAAATTGTGATCCCGAGCGGTGACGCGTCACGTGGTGCGCTGATGAGCCTATCAGCGGCGGGGGCAGGAGCGGTCAGACAGCTTCCTACACAAGGTAGGGGGTGGTGTGTGGCATTTGTGGGGGAGGGAGCGGGAGCTGCTTACCTTCCAGCAGCAGCTCCCTCCTGCAGCCCGGGAGACCGAGCCCGGTTAGGGAGGGGGGGGGCGGGGGAGTAGCGGGTCCCTCCGCTCAAACCACGCCCCCCCCCCCCCCACCCTGGTCCCTACAGACCGCATATCGCGCGGTCTGTGCCGGTCAGCGCGCCGCCTGTCTGCAGTGCGGGCGTGCTGACTGAGGGAGCGGGGCCTTAGCCTTATATATAATGTATACCCTGCACACCATGTATTTGTCATCTTAACTCTGCCCAGGACATACCTGAAAACGAGGTAACTCTCAATGTATTACTTCCTGGTAACACATTTTATAAATAGGGTGACCCCCAGACTGCAGATTTCAGGGACATAAACATGCGCAATCAGTGTAACCAAATAGTGAAATAGAATAACGAGTGTATATATAAATGAATACTGCAGCTCAACCCTGCACAAGGACTGTGTTCAGTCTGCTTAGGTCATTGAACATTTCTTATAATAGAGCGCAAACCAGCATAACAAAAATTGGAAAAAGGCACCAGAATGAATTCTAATATACTTGCTCTTTATCTTCTCTTTCATGGCGTCTCATGGCTCACTCAATGAAAAGGCAGAACATAGGGTCAGGTTTTCAGACTATCCCAGCTGGCTTAATCTTTGACTGAGCCACCTGTGCGAAAGCTGGGGTATCCTGACTTGGGGGGTGATTTGAGGACTGCAGTTGAACACCCTTACATTTAGATCGTAAGCTCTTCAAGGCAGGTACTCCATTTATCTCTTGTTACTAAAGTCCTAAGCACTTATTCCCATTATGTGTTCCAGTATTGTCATTTGTAAACACTGCGGTGAAGCATTATGTCCTAGGTGGCACTAAATAAAGACTTCTATTCATACCCATTCCAGATAATTAAATTCAATGTAAGACTTATTCAGATTTATCTAATTAGAACCCAAAAAAAGTCATTGTATTGTTTATTTTAGAAAGTGTCTAAAGTGTTTGTTTTTGTATCATGCATGTATATAACTAATTCATTGATGTTTATTCAGTACTGGGTTTAGAGCTGAGAATATGTTTAAGGCATTTGTCCTCAATATTGACAATTGTGGAACAAATTTGTAATTATACCAATTACCATTCAACATCAATAGGATTCACAATATTGAGTCACGAGACAGCCACCACAGCGAAACGCATCAAGTATTAATTCAGATTTTGCATAGACCGGATGCGATAGAGTTGGGCGCAGGGTACATGTACCGGATGCGATAGCCACCGGAGGTGACACGATCGGAACCTTGTGCTCTGGACGCCGCCCCTGCTGTGCACCCGCACTGCATTTCTGTATTGTGTTACTCAAATACGACTGGGATTGCCACATGCTATTATTTTTAATATATTGCACTTTACGTGCTACGCTGTTCTTTTCTTTGAGTGAGCCATGAAAGAGACATACTAACAGGTGCAGAATTCTGGGACTTGTGCGCAGCATATTACATACAATAACACCACGCCAATAAAACAAGCAAATTCTTTATTTAGTCCACACAAATTAACAAAAAAATACTCCAGTAACATTTCTGCACAAGGCAATAACACGGCAAACAATAAATTATAGGTGCATGACCTATAGATCCCCCCCAAGAAAAAAAACATTCAACAGTGCCATGAACCTAAGAAAAATATTCACTAAAAAATTTCCTGTGCAATTAAGGTGCCTTACACTCAGAGGTAGAAGATACGGGGTTTTATTTCCCCACTATATAACTATAGAATATTTGAGAATACTGCAACCTGTAGGGTTTTTGGTTTAACCTTCTGTGTAAGAGGAAAGGTTAGGATTTACACCCCCCCCTGCACCCCTCAGACGGCAAGATGCAGGGGCATGGAATAAATGTTGATTATTCCGTGTGTAAATATGCCTGAGATCATATCTAATCTATACATGTAAATCACAAGACAGATGAGTGTTACAGTGTATATACCTGTATGGTGTAGTGTGCTATATACAGGCTTATACATATGTAAATACTTTGTATACCTGTACACTACTTTGTACTCATCACAGGTACAAGGTATATACATTCACTTGGTAGGTGTTCTATACGTGTATGTTGTAGTGTGCTGTATACACATGCACAGCCCTGTATTACAAGTAAAAGGGGATGTACATTGTGTATAGAACACCAACCTTTCAGCAAAAAAGGGGAGCCCACCCCCTTTGAGTGTTGGGGTGGATACTCCCCAAATCAGTGCAAAGACGCAGCAACGGAAATGCAGCAGCCAGGGGGTTAATCTGACTTGCAGCTTCAAAACATTAACCCCTTCACAGTCAAAATGGGTCAGAAACACTGCTTCACCAGGCCTCGGTCACAGGTCAGGTCATGTAGCGTGTGATGGCTCGGAGGGCGTACAGCAGGGCAGCCTGCATCCGGGCTTCTAGCAGGATCAAGTTCAAGTGGACCTGGGAAAGATGGGGAACAAAAAAAGGTGGTCAGGGGGTCCCCCAGAGGAGAGCGGTCACAAGTGACCTAATGACAACAAAGTGTTGGGAGTAAAACAGGTCAGCATCACCTAGGAGCCAAGCGACCCAGCGAGAGATTTATTTGGGGTCTCACCTTCTCGGAGTGTTTGAACTGTCTCCAGAAGGAGCAGTATATATGGCGTGACACTCTCTCAGGGTAGCACGTCACGGTCTTCATGTAAACCTTCAGACTCCGCTCCAACAGCTGATTCACCTCCCCGTAATCATAATCATCATACCTACCGGGGAAAAGCAAGCGAGTTAAGTCAGCGGCGCGGGGTAACCCCTCCCCCAGTGCATTGGGGTGTGACACCCCTCCCCCGCGGCATGCTGTAGTGTGACCCCCCTCCCCTGCAGTGCGCCGCTCCTCACCGGATCCCATAGATGCAGTGTATGTAGTTCCAGACTGCGCGGCGCAGCTTGGAGGTGTCTACGTCGCTGTGGGTGGCGATGGTGTGATACGTCAGGTTATACACCACCTGGAACTTCTCATCCAGCAGCTGTCCCACCTCTGGGTACAGGCGATTTATCAGCGAGTAGCCGTGGTCCTCCCATGTGTAGTCCTAAAAGGTATGGAGCAGGGGTAAGGGTTGGCCTAATCCTCAGGCATTACAGGCTGCACCCTCGAGTCCCATATTGGGACATCAACTGATTACAAATCCCCTTAATTTCCCCTAATAGAAGTCTTTATACATTACCCCATTAAGAACACTATTGACCTTTGATGGCAATCTCCTGGCTTTCCCACACTTTCCCCTACAGTAGGAACCCCCTTTATCTCCCTCATCGTCCCTATTAAGACAGATTTCACAATCCCTGCATCCTGTTTCCACCCTAAAATTCTCCAGCTGTTTCCCACCCCAGGGAGGAGAAGTATCCACATTGTATGCAGAGTGGGGTTAAAATATGGTCGCCCTGAATTCCCCATGAAACAAGCCCTGGGATCGCTGTGATGTCTTAACGAGCCTCCCACAGGATCAACCTATACAGCAGCGGTGGACAACTCCAGTCCAAGGGCCACCAACAGGTCAGGCTATTCCTGCTGCAGTATAGGTGGCTCAGTCAGAGCCCTCTGATTGAGCTACCTGTGCTGAAGCAGGGATATCCTGAACCTGACCCGTTGGTGGCCCTTGGACTTGAGTTGCCCACCCCTGCTCTACGGTGTATTCTATGGGATGTCTTGATAGGGCCACACCTCAAATCGTTATAGGACTGACTTCACTATCCGCCCACAACCAAAACCCCATTACCAGCTAATTGGCTACTTCAAGACCATTAAACTCGCTGTTCGGGCTTAGATACTTTCTCCTCTACGGATGTCAAAATGGCAGCCAGCAGGAAATGGGGTGCAGGTTACCTGGGCGCGGAATGTGGGCGGAGCCTGCTCCCCCCGCCGGGTGAAGTCTATGTAGGCGAAATCTGTGTCCTCCACAAAGCAGAGGATGCTGGGAGGACGCAAAGACTGGGCGACGTCATCTGTAGGGAGTAACCAATGAGAAAGGCTAAATTAATAAGCGTATCTAGGTCTATTACATAGATCTCTACAGATATTAATGTACAGTACGTAAACATTACATGCAACGAGGGAGCGATTTAATATACACACCGTTGGGGGTGACCAGCAAACTGTCCCTCTTCTCCATCTCAAATCTGGTGTCCATCTCCTCCTGACTGGCCTCCTCCTCTCCCTCCTCCAGGCGCTTTATCTGAGCAACAAGACGCTCAACCTCCTGCAGAGCATCGCAACCCTGTGTAATTAGACACACATATATACCTCCTGCAGAGCATTGCAGCCCTGTGTAAATACACACCTACTGCAGAGCATTGCATTCCGGTGTAATTATAATAAAACATTAGTGCCCGCGTATACAGACACCCCCCCCGCAGAGCATTGCGCCCATGTATATACACTCACCGGGTTGAGACGCTCCTCAGGGGATGGGGGCCTGGGGAGGCCCTCGGGCGCTTTCTGGGGGTAGATCCCACAGCCCAGGACGAAGGAAGCCAGAGAGTGGAAGTGAGTGAGGAGGACCACAGCGTGGATCAGCTCGGCCAACGACCAGACGTGGCTCCCGCCGGTACGGAGGAGAGACTGGGGGGGGGGAGGGAGGGGGAGGCAGATATACCAAAGTAAAGACCACAACTCAACACCAATAACCACCCTGTCCCGAGCTCACCCTCCCCTGCCCGAGATTTATTGCCCCCTATAACCATTTTCTTATGTCAAATACCTCACCCGTGCGCACCTCCCCACCCATATGCACCTAACACCCCCCCCCCACCCATATGCACCTACCATGTCCCACCCCCCCCCCCCCTTTCCCTGCATGCCCTCACCTGAATGTGGTCCTTGGTTATCAGCCAGGGTCGGTGAGCGAGGATTTTGTTGATGTCGTTGAGGCTGTGTAATTTTTGGGGGGCACAGTTCAGCCCCTGTAGCCAGCAAGGATCCCCCCCAACCTGCAGGAAGCAGGACGAGTGCAGAGAGACCAGGTAGGCACACTGGTGCCGAGCGGCGGCCTGAGACAGGGGAGGGGGGGGGGGGTACAGAGAGGATATTAGGCAAGCTATAAAAAGGAATATATAGCAGGTGCAATGGCATGGAAGGGGTTACACTGCAAAGCACTGTGGCAGGGAAGGGGTTACACCGTGGTGTGCTGTGCGGTTCTGTGGCAGGGAAGGGGTTACACCGTGGTGCTCTGTGGCAGGGAAGGGGTTACACTGTGCGCTCTATAGGGCCCTCACCATTATGGCCACATAGTGCCTCTCTGGCAGGGACAGGGCTCCGTCCATGTGTAGAAGCTGATGATGCGTCTTCCCGAAGCTGCGAAGGTATTCAGGGTGCAAACCCATCACTGTGCCAATATTCTCACCCAGGGGGTTCTGTCGGGGGCCCCCAACTGCTCTCTGTAAGACAAAAGCCCAGCACAGGGTGACTGACAGGACATGGAGACTGGTCCCTCCCACCACAGGGTGACAATGACAAGAGTAGAGAGCGTTGATAGCGCACTGCCAGAGAGTCCTGAGAGTATCAATCAGGAAAGAGAAACAGCCAGGCCACTCCAAAAGTGAAAAAATATTGTCAGGTTTATTGCATGCTGGAAATACACACAGGGAACGGACAGGTAAACGCACCTACGCGTTTCGTACTAAGTGTACTTTATCAAGGTGACCATAGTGCTTTAATACCGCTGTTTTATACTTGGTCACCTTGATAAAGTACACTTAGTACGAAACGCGTAGGTGCGTTTACCTGTCCGTTCCCTGTGTGTATTTTCAGCATGCAATAAACCTGACAATATTTTTTCACTTTTGGAGTGGGCTGGCTATTTCTCTTTCCTGATTGATACTCTCAGGACTCTCTGGCAGTGCGCTATCAACGCTCTCTACTCTTCTGGATCTTCAAAGGATGGACCGCACGCCGCCGACGACACGAGTGCCCCCCTGGTAGTACAGGTAAAGAGCCATAGCGCCTTTCATTTATTCCTGCTTACCATGGTCATTGACCACTCATTTCTATTACACTGGTTGGGTTTGAAACACTGTAATCTAGTGAGGGTCTGGCTGACTCCACGTCTGTCCCACCAGTTGTGAATCAACTTTATTGGGGGCACTCTATCGTTATACAGATCAACCCACAGTGGATTTAAACAATATTGGATGTACAATACAGGACTGGTCACAATTGAGAGCATCACATCCCTCTTGTTCCCATGTGACAATGACAGAAGGCATGTGTCACATCATTAGCTGGGGTATAGGGGTGACCCCTCCACTCATCCTACAGACCCAATAATTAAAACAAACTACACTGATACAAAAACCCATAAATCCAAGAATAGGAACTCCAAGACACGACCCTATAAAGTTGCCCCATCCTCCTACCTGTGTGACTGGTATAAACGCGCTGGGTCCCCTCTCCGGCTCTTTCACTGCATCACAGCGGTCCTGTTGAAATCGAAAACAAAGTGGTGTTAAAAAAAGACCAGCGGCGTCATGGGGGCGGAACCATGACCGGCAGCTCCCCCCGACCAATCAGAGCACACAAAAAAGAGGCAGCAGCGAGTCATGCGCATGTGCACACTGTATGTAACCCTACGCAGCCGTTACATCACCCATAACAAACACACAACGCCTCGGGCTACGGATACACCCAGCAGAGGTGGCATGCAGGTACCCCAGGGGCAGGAGGCTACCAGTTACCACTATACATCACAGCATGCATGTTTAGATATCCCCCCCATCATACGTATTCCTGGCCCCTCTGGCAGTGCACAGGTTAAACCGCCCTGCCGGTATAGCAGTTCAACAGCTGCATGTGCACGCACATAGGACACGTGCCCGGTCACGCACAGACAGTGGTGAGCCCGCAAACCTGCCCGGTGACATTACAGAGGTATAAGCACAGGAGGAGCGAGTGACAGGACGGTGTATACATACAAGCGCACACACTACACCTACAGACGGGTGTATTCAAATAGCTGTGCATGTATAGAAGAGACATTTTGTACTGTGTAGTCATAGTATGTTTGTGAACATCTATATATGAACATACCTATGTAGTGTGTATGTACACCGGGGGTGGGCATACTTCTCTTGCTTCGCCCCCCACCTGCTCTCCATTGTTCGCCCCCCCCCCTTACCTAGCAGGCTGCCCTTTGGTCATGTGACATTACACGACCCGCAGCATCATCTCGTTACCAGGGTATCCGTGACGTCACATGACCCGCAGCATCATTTGACCCCGCTGTGTTGCCATGGTCACGCATCCTGAACCCGGCAAGTAAAGGTTGCAGAGGCCCCGTGCGGTCCCCCGGCATTTAATTTAAATGCCCTGGGGAAGAGAGCGGGACCTCGGCAACCGCCTGCGCATTTTTAAGAGTCTTGGAAGGGTTTCCTCTACTTCTTCCCCAGCTTCAAATCAAGAGTTCAGTTGTAATTCTTCCTTTGTTGTGGTTATTTTGGGGGTTCAATATGAGCTTATAAAGGGGTTCTGTATGTTTTGCAATTCCTCCTTCCCCAGGAGCCTTCACATACTTCATGGATTGTATTGCTTTTGCCACTTCTGGAAGAACACATGGTAACATCATTGGTGGTTTCTTGTCGCTCTTAGGCCAGGTCGCCGCTGGCTACTGCGGCGCTCGCTGTGGCGGACGCTGCAGGGACAAGAGCCGCCCCACAATAGCGCCGGACCCGCCGACAAACTCCTGCTCAGACTTGCGAATGAGCGCTAGGCCACGCCCCACAGCGGTTCAGCTAATGGGGGCCAACCTGCCGGGTGACATCACGGCCCGTCACGCCACCATCACCACAGACCGGGGAACTCGGCTGCACGCGTCGCCTGGCGCGCAGACGCGCGTGCAGCGGGGCCGTAGCCCTAGTCTTCCGGATTATGCCCGGTGTACTTTTGTTGATAGCATTCAACCCTCTATAATAAGCTCAGTTTTATTGCTGCATCATCTAGCTTCTTCCCAAATCAGAGGTTGCTGCTTTGTCTTTAAGCTTTTATCATCTATTCTAGAGTCACCACATCACAATTGAATTTTCTTAAAATCGTCGGATATACGCCTTCAGGCGTCGGATAACGGCCCTTAGGGTTACATTGTAAAGCGTTGGACATGCCATTCGTTGAAAAGTGAAACGTTGGATAACAAGGACTACCTGTACAACCTTTGTATCTTCAATTCTTGTTCTGGGGATTTCGGATTGCTTAATGTCTTGTATTTTCCTCAGTAACTGCATAACTCTGGGGTTGCCAACTTTTTTTTTTGTTAAGTAACATTATGATTTAATTGTTCAATTAAGATGATTCCAAAACCTCTCTAATAGGGCATCAGAGATGAGATGCATTGTACACACACGTGTAGTGTGTGTGTGTGTGTGTGTGTGTGTGTGTGTGTGTGTGTGTATAATGTGTGCGTACACAGGCTTAAGGTGTTTCCATGTAATGTGGACCCAAGACAATGCATGTCATTTCCCAGAGTCCCTTGCTGCAGTGTAAGCACTGTATGCTAGGTGAGTGGTGAAAGGCAGGGTTGCAGACCTGAGATAGATATATACACACCACACACCGATTTAAATGTACCCTCATATAGCTATCCTCTTGCAAAAATACATACACATACATACATACATACATACATACGCCATATTAGACCAGTTTTCCAGTCCCTCTCTAAATTGTAGAAACCTTTGTTAACCAGTATTGTTTACCAGAGCAAGAGGAAAACTCTTGAAAGTTTGGGGTTTATTATGTAGATCAAGTGATTTAACCCTTATCTGCCTGTCCTCAGAGAGCCAGTAGAGATGGGGGGGCGGGGGGTGAGTGGGGGTTACCTCTGCAGACTTGTTGATCTCTGACAGACAAAGGGAGCAGCCAGAGAAATCACACCCATCCCAAGTCTCAGTGTTACCCGCTCACCTTAATATACTTACAGGGGGCAGATGTGGGTGAAAAAAGGCCCCAAACCAACAAAAATGCCCCATTAAAACATGTCCCTGCCATTAGTACAGTCTAATGCTGGGAGGGATTGCTGCTTTGTACATATATTATACATACACACCGAGAACAAACTGTATATACAAGAGGAAAGATATAGGATACTATACAGCTATAGATTATACAGACACGGAGCCGTTTATATAGGTGAAGGGGGGAGGGGGGGTCACATATAGCACAGCAGTACAATAACACTGGGCTCGAAAGCTGACAGACCCAGGAGACTGCGACCTCTGCCCGCTCTGTGACTCCGCCAAGCAGGCAGGCCTGGCAAGGGTCTGCAGCGCAGGAAGTTATATACCGCAGCACACAAGGCAAATACACTGCCTCTCCCCAGTGCAAGTAACCCCCACCCTCGTATTGCCGCACTTACCTTCACCCTTCTGTGGGGGCAGCCAGCCTGGCAGCCGGGGTAGCAATCCTCCCGACCCCGGAGGCAGTAACACTGGGTGTCCGAAACCCTCATGGGGGCAACGGGGCAGGCGTTCCGTGCGGGGGGGGGGCAGAAGGGGTAACAAGCGGAAAAAGTGATGGGGGGGGGGCAAACAGTCAGGACATGAGATCAGGAGGGCAATAAGAGCATGGGGGAGGGAAATAACCAGTGCAGTGGGGCGTCAGTGGGCAGAGGGGCAACAAGTCAGCGCAAGGGGAGGGGGTAAATACGGAGGACCCTGGGGGGGGGGAGTTGGTGAACAAGGCAGGGGGAAAAGTCAGGGGAGAGGGGCAGAAAGTCAGTGCAGGGGGGTAAAGAGAGGGGCAGAAAGTCAGTGCAGGGGGGTAGAGGCAGGGGGGTAGAGGCAGGCGGTGGTAAGTAAACGGTGTTGGTCAGTGCTGCTCCTGCCCTCCCCAGGGACCTTCTCCGCGCACTCTGACCCCAGCCCGCCCCCTGCAGCTGTTTTTCAAGCCTGGACACTCTTCGACGTCACCAACCGGCAGCACCAATCACCTTCCAGAACAGGTGAGGTGACGCACAAAGCCCCCGCGCAAGGGCTCACGGGAGGTGTAGTCTTGGACAAGCAGCAGAAAGTGGGGGTTTAGATTAAAGCGTCGGTCCCACTAATGTAATATCTACAGTAATGTATCTCTCATCCTGGGGGGGGGGGGGGGGGACGGCACAACATAAATAGCACTTCGTCTAATACAAAAATGTGACTGTTTTAGGTTAAAAATGTAGTGTGTTTCAGGTTCACATTTTCTTTTTTTAGGTTAGAATTTGAGTTTTTCACAATTACTTTATTTTAGGTAAAATTTCAACTTTAAAAAAAAAAAAAAAGTACTTTGGTATTAGGTGATACCTTTTTCATTTGGACTATCAAATCTCTCTCTCTCATTATATTAGTAGCTATATTAAGCTTTCGGTCGGGAGTTCTCTCTTCCTCAGGTCAGCAATACTGATTTACCAAACTTTTTTTTTAAATACTTCTTTTAAGGTCAGATTTTCAGAGTCATCTTTAGGTTTAAATGTTACTTTTTGGGGTATAAATGTGATTTTTTTTTAGGTTCAATGTAACTTTGTTGACACTTTTATGAGGTTTAAATTTCACTTTTTGAAATATTTGTTTTCAATACAATAGTTTAGCCCTTTTAGATGTAAATGAGACACAGCAGACACACACACACACACACACACACACACACACACACACACACACACACACACACACACACACACACACACACACACACACACACACACACACACACACACACACACACACACACACACACACACACACACACACACACACACACACTCCCCCCTAAAGAGCTGACAAGAGTTGTCACCTAGGTGTGACACCCCCACACTGTGTGTAGACCCTCTGCTAAATCCTATTGGCATTACAGACGGCCTGTTTACCCCGGGAGTATGGGACTGGGAGGGCAAATTAAATTATCTTTAGGATTCAATTCTATTTACACCGAGCCATTGTGTAACCATTGTGCAGCCATTGTGTACCCATTGTTAGCAACATTTCCATACAATCCAGTTGAGTTAATTGAGTTTACCGTCCTCAAACCTTTAAACCCTTCAATGCCAGGGAGGCAGTTTAGAGATAATAACATGCATAAAAACAAGAATACGATATAATAACATGCATAAAAAACAAGTATAAGATATAAAAACATGCATAAAAAACAAGTATAACATATAAAAACATGCATAAAAAACAAGTATAACATATAACATGCATAAAAACAAGAATACGATATAATAACATGCATAAAAAACAAGTATAACATATAAAAACATGCATAAAAAACAAGTATAACATATAACATGCATAAAAACAAGAATAAGATATAATAACATGCATAAAAACATGCATAAAAACCAAGTATAAGATATAATAACATGCATAAAAACAAGTATAAGATATAATAACATGCATAAAAACAAGTATAAGATATAAAAACATGCATAAAAACCAAGTATAAGATATAATAACATGCATAAAAACAAGTATAAGATATAATAACATGCATAAAAACAAGTATAAGATATAAAAACATGCATAAAAAACAAGTATAAGATATAATAACATGCATAAAAACCAAGTATAACATATAATAACATGCATAAAAACATGCATAAAAACCAAGTATAAGATATAATAACATGCATAAAAAAACATGCATAAAAACAAGTATAAGAGATAATAACATGCATAAAAAACATGCATAAAAACAAGTATAAGATATAATAACATGCATAAAAAAACAAGTATAAGATATAATAACATGCATAAAAAACAAGTATAAGATATAATAACATGCATAAAAACATGCATAAAAAATATGCATAAAAAACAAGTATAAAATATAATAACATGCATAAAAAACAAGTATAAGATCTAATAACATGCATAAAAAACATGCATAAGATATAATAACATATATAGAAATATAATAACATATACAAACATGATAACATATAAAAAACATGCATAGAGATATAATAACATATACTGTATAGAGATATAATAACATGCATAAAGATATAATAACATATATAAATATAATAACATGCATAAAGATATAATAACATGTATACAAATATAATAACATGCATATAGATATAATAACATGTATATAAATATAATAACATGTATATAAATATAATAACACATATAGATATGTAATAACATGCATAAATATATAACATGTATAGAGATATAATAACATAAATATATAATAGCATGTATATAGATATAATAACATGTAGAGATATAATAACATAAATATATAATAACATGTATAGAGATATAATAACATGCATTAAGATATAATAACATGTATATAGATATAATAACGTATAGAGATATAATAACATGTATATAAATATTATAACGTATAGAGATATAATAACATGCATAGAGTTATAATAACATGTATAGAGAGAGAGATAACACATATAGAAATATAATAACAGCTATAAAGATATAATAACTTGCAGATTTATTTATTAAATATTTTACCTAGAAGTAATACATTGAGAGTTAACTCTCGTTTTCAAGTATGCCCTGGGCACAGAGTTATGTTGTTAACATTATAATTTACCGCTACAAATATGTTGTACGTAAGAAATAATCATATACTAACCTGTCAAGCAATCTAATAACATACGGAGCCATACAATATCCCACAGAGTAATATAACAACGTGCAGAGCCATACAATATCACACAGACTAATATAATAACATGCAGAGCCAAACAATATCACACAGACTAATATAATAACATGCAGAGCCAAACAATATCACACAGACTAATATAATAACATGCAGAGCCAAGCAATATCACACAGACTAATATAATAACATGCAGACCCATACAATATCACACAGAGCAATATAATATCATGCAGAGCGATATATCATGCAGACTAATATAACATGCAGAGCAATATAATGATATGCAGAGCAATATAATGATATGCAAGCAATATAATGACACGCAGAGCAATATAATGACATGCAGAGTGATATAATAACACACAGAGCTATATAATAACACGCAGAGCGATATAATAACATGTAGAGTGATATAATAACATGCAGAGTGATATAACATGCAGAGTGATATAATAACACGCAGAGCGATATAATAACACGCAGAGCGATATAATAACACGCAGAGCGATATAATAACACGCAGAGAGGTATAATAACATGCAGACTGATATAATCACATGCAGAGCGATATAATAACATGCAGTGCGATATAATGACATGCAGCGCATTATAATCACATGCAGAGTGATATAATAACATGCAGAGCGATATAATAACACGCAGAGAGATATAATAACACGCAGAGTGATATAATAACACGCAGAGCGATATAATAACATGCAGAGCGATATAATAACACGCAGAGAGGTATAATAACATGCAGACTGATATAATCACATGCAGAGCGATATAATAACATGCAGTGCGATATAATGACATGCAGAGCATTATAATCACATGCAGAGTGATATAATAACATGCAGAGCGATATAATAACACGCAGAGAGATATAATAACACGCAGAGTGATATAATAACACGCAGAGCGATATAATAACATGCAGAGCGATATAATAACACACAGAGCGATATAATAACACGCAGAGCGATATAATAACACGCAGAGCGATATAATAACATGCAGAGCGATATAATAACACACGGAGCAATATAATAACACGCAGAGCGATATAATAAGACGCAGAACTAAATAATGACATGCAGAACAATATAATAACATGCAGCGCGATATAATAACACGTAGAACCATATAATAACAGAGCGATATAAAAACACGCAGAGCTATATAACAGAACGATATAATAACACCCAGAACGATATAATAACACACTGAGCCATATAATAACACGCAGAGACTGCAGATTTGCTGAGGCAGACAGTTGAGAAAAACAGCAGCAAAGTCCAGAGCACCCATCTCCGTGACACCCCTTGCTCTGTGACACATCCAGCCCTGTGACACCCCCTGCCCTGTGACACTGTGACACCCCTTGCCCTGTGACACCACCTGCCCTGTGACACCCCTTGCCCTGTGACACCCCTTGCCCTGTGACACCCCCTGCCCTGTGATGGGTTAATGGAATGGGTTAAAGGGTCAGTCCAATGTAGGCGCGAAATGACCTAATGACAGTGGTTGTTATACTAAATATTACCCTTTTCTAGTGTTTATACCGCCTTCCCCTTATGGCCTTCAAAATGGGGGGTAGAGCATGCTGGGATCAGTGGGGTCTGACCCACTAACCCATGATGGGCAAACACGGATAGAGCCAGGTTATAAACTTGGGAAATCCTTAATACCTGACCATTGGCAACTGTGTCACCCTGCGGGGGGAGGGACAGACTCCGTGTCCCATAGCTCACCTCTGTCTGTGTCACCCTGCGGTGGGAGGGACAGACTCCATGTCCCATATCTCCCTCCTGTCTGTGTCACTGTGTCACCCTGCGGGGGGAGGGACAGACTCCATGTCCCATAGCTCCCTCCTATCTGTGACACTGTGTCACCCTGCCAGTGCCGCCAATGGAGGGGTCTGCCGGGGTTGGCGTCCCAGGCCCGGTGAGTCAGGGGGCCCGGCTGCCCAGATCCCCTGCGTGGCCGTGCCCGTGTCATTAAAAAAAGTGGCAGAAAAAAAACAATTCCGGCGATCCCAGTACGCATGCGCAGAGCAGAGGTCTCTGCGCAGGGAAGCAGGGTGTCCAACCTGCAGGGCCAGGGATGGGATGAGTGGCGTGCGTCCTGCTGGCTGCCCCCCCCAATCGCCAGACCCCTTCCTTGCTCCCCCCCCACCGATCTTGTGTCCCCACCAGCATGGGCACCCGAGGGGATTGTGGGCTGGAGGGGGATGCGCCCTGGCGAGCGCACGCCAACCTTGTTCCCCCCGCGCCTACCTCCCGGCCCGGGCAGCAGCCACGGGGACCGGGGGCTGCGGGGGCGGAAGTGCCATGGCAAGCCCGTGCCCGCCAACCCAGCTGCCCCTGCACCAGCCTTCTTTCCCGGGCAGCACCCACCCACGCAGTCACCCACTCAATCAGTCACCCACCCAGGCAGTCAGTCACCCACCTACCAGCGCAGTCAATCTCCCACCTAGTCAGTCAGTCAGTCACCCAGGCAGTCAGACACCCACCCAGGCAGTCAGTAATCCACCTACACATGCAGTCAGTCACACACCCATCTACCCAGGCAGTCCCCCACCCAGGCATTCAGTCCCCCACCCAGGCAGTCAGTCACCCACCTAGGCAGTCAGTCACCCACCTAGGCAGTCAGTCACCTACCAAGGCAGTCACCCACCCACCCAGGCAGTCAGTCACCCACCCAGGCAGTCAGTCACCCACCCAGGCAGTCACCCACCCACCCAGGCAGTCAGTCACCCACCCAGGCAGTCAACCACCCACCCACCCAGGCAGTCAGTCACCCACCCAGGCAGTCAGTCACCCAGGCAGTCAGTCCCCCACCCAGGCAGTCAGTCACCCACCTACCCATGCAGTCAGTCACCCACCAGGCAGTCAGTCAGTCACCTACCAAGGCAGTCACCCACCCAGGCAGTCACCCACCCAGGCAGTAAGTCAGTCACCTACCCAGGCAGTCAGTCACTAACCCAGGCAGTCCGTCACCCAGACAGTCAGTCAGTCACCCACCCACCCAGGCAGTCAGTCACTAACCCAGGCAGTCCGTCACCCAGGCAGTCAGTCCCCCACCCAGGCAGTCAGTCACCCAGGCAGTCAGTCCCCCACCCAGGCAGTCAGTCACCCACCTACCCATGCAGTCAGTCATCCACCAGGCAGTCAGTCAGTCACCTACCAAGGCAGTCACCCACCCAGGCAGTCACCCACCCAGGCAGTAAGTCAGTCACCTACCCAGGCAGTCAGTCACTAACCCAGGCAGTCCGTCACCCAGACAGTCAGTCAGTCACCCACCCACCCAGGCAGTCAGTCACTAACCCAGGCAGTCCGTCACCCAGGCAGTCAGTCCCCCACCCAGGCAGTCAGTGACCCATCTACCCATGCAGTCAGTCACCCACTTACCCATGCAGTCAGTCAGTCACCTACCAAGGCAGTCACCCACCCAGGCAGTCAGTCACCCACCCAGACAGTCAGTCACCCACCTAGTCGGACAGTCAGTCACCCACCCAGTCAGTAAGTCAGTCACCCACCCAGGCAGTCAGTCACCCACCTACCCACGCAGTCAGTCACCCAGTCAGTCAGTCACCCATCTACCCAGGCAGTCACCCACCCACCCAGGCATTCAGTTCCCCACCCAGGCAGTCATCAGTCACCCAACCACGTGCCTTCTATCTTCCCTCCGAAACCAGCCCCACTGCCTGCCAATTGAAGCCCCCCCACTCCCTCCAGCCGGATGAAGGCTCCACACACCCCCCTTCCCCCCTGGCCGGTTGAAGCGCAGGCTGGTTGAAGCCTCCCCCCGCGGGCCAGTTGAAAGCCCCCTCGCTGACCCATCGAAGGCCCCCACAGCGGACCAGGTGAAGAGAGGTACTGTAATTCATTTTAGTCCCATACTGTACTTTACCCCTTAGGCCCATACTTAACCCTGGCCCATATTTAACCCCCCCTTCACCAGGCCCATACTTAACCCCCCCCTTCACCAGGCCCCTACTTAACCCCCCCCCCTTCACCAGGCCCATACTTAACCTCCACCCCCCCCCCGGCCCATACTTAATTGCCCCCCCAGGCCTATACTTAACCCCCCCAGGCCCATACTTAACCCCCCCAGGCCCATACTTAATCCCCCCCCCAGGCCTATACTTAACCCCTCCCCCAGGCCCATACTGAACCCCCCCCAGGCCCATACTTAATTCCTCCCCCCAGGCCTATACTTACCCCCCCCCCCCCCCCCAGGCCCATACTTAATTCCTCCCCCCAGGCCTATACTTACCCCCCCCCCAGGCCCATACTTAATTCCCCCCCCAGGCCTATACTTACCCCCCCAGGCCCATACTGAACCCCCCCAGGCCCATACTGAACCCCCCCAGGCCCATACTTAATTCCTCCCCCCAGGCCTATACTTACCCCCCCCAGGCCCATACTGAACCCCCCCAGGCCTTTTGTCACATTGGGTGCAGCACTGGGCATCTTTGTCTTTTGTTGAAAATATTAAAATAAACAGATTGTAATGTAATGTTTTTTTCCGTATTAACAATAACAAGAAAACAGTTAAGTAAAAGTTGCGCGCACATTTTTTCCCCGTTATAGGTGCACTATGGGGGGGGGGGGGGGTGCTGCTCCTGCTCCTTTCATTTGTCCTGAGCCCCATGATTTCTGTTGACAGCCCTGCACCCTGCGGGGGGAGGGACAGGCTCCATGTCCCATATCTCTCTCCTGTCTGTGTCACTGTGTCACCCTGCGGGGGGAGGGGGAAGGGGACAGGCTCCATGTCCCATATCTCTATCCTGTCTGTGTCACTGTGTCACCCTGCGGGGGGGGGGGGGAGGGGACAGGCTCCATGTCCCATATCTCTCTTTTGTCTGTGTCACTGTGTCACCCTGCGGGGGGAGGGACAGACTCCGTGTCCCATATCTCCCTCCTGTCTGTGTCACTGTGTCACCCTGCGGTGGGAGGGACAGACTCCGTGTCCCATATCTCCCTCCTGTCTGTGTCAGGGTCACCCTGCCTCACAGGTGCCCTCTGCTTGTAGTAACTAATGAGCCTCTCGCAGATTAAACTCTGACCCCCTCGGTACCTGTCACCTCTCATAGTGGGTGACATCACTCACTTATCCCGATGTCTCAGCTGAGTCAGCACCAAATGTTTACTGGTTACACTTCCAATCTGCACTGAATGAGCAAAATTCCAACTGCAGAACATCACAGACTGTGTAACCCCTTCCCTGCCAGAGAGAGCAGTGCAGAACATCACAGACTGTGTAACCCCTTCTCTGCCAGAGAGAGCAGTGCAGAGCATCGCAGACTGTGTAACCCCTTCCCTGCCAGAGAGAGCAGTGCAGAACATCACAGACTGTGTAACCCCTTCCCTGCCAGAGAGAGCAGTGCAGAGCATCGCAGACTGTGTAACCCCTTCCCTGCCAGAGAGCAGTGCAGAACATCCCAGACTGTGTAACCCCTTCCCTGCCAGAGAGCAGTGCAGAGCATCGCAGTGTAACCCCTTCCCTGCCAGAGAGAGCCGTGCAGAACATCACAGACTGTGTAACCCCTTCCCTGCCAGAGAGAGCCGTGCAGAGTATCACAGACTGTGTAACCCCTTCCCTGCCAGAGAGAGCAGTGCAGAGCATCGCAGTGTAACCCCTTCCCTGCCAGAGAGAGCAGTGCAGAGCATCGCAGTGTAACCCCTTCCCTGCCAGAGAGAGCAGTGCAGAACATCACAGACTGTGTAACCCCTTCCCTGCCAGAGAGAGCAGTGCAGAACATCAGACTGTGTAACCCCTTCCCTGCCAGAGAGAGCCCTGCACAGCATCGCAGTGTAACCCCTTCCCTGCCAGAGAGAGCCGTGCAGAACATCACAGTGTAACCCCTTCCCTGCCAGAGTGAGCAGTGCCGAGCATCACAGTGTAACCCCTTCCCTGCCAGAGAGAGCCGTGCCGAGCATGGCAGTGTAACCTCTTCCCTCCCAGAGAGCCCTGCAGAGCTTCACAGACTGTGTAACCTCTTCACTGCCAGAGAGAGCCCTGCAGAGCATCGCAGTGTAACCCCTTCCCTGCCAGAGAGAGCCCTGCAGAGCATCCCAGACTGTGTAACCTCTTCCCTGCCAGAGAGAGCCGTGCACATGCGCCGGCACCCTGAGCGCAGCCTAACCCTACCTTCCTTGCCAGATAGATGACAGCAGAGTATCGCAGTCTAACCCCTGTCCTGCCAGAGAGAGAGAGCCCAGCAGAGTATTGCAGTGTAACCTCTTCCATGCCAGAGAGCTCTTCACAGCATCACAGTGTAACCCCTTCCTTGCCAGAGAGCCCTGCATAGCGTTGCAGTGTAACCCCTTCCCTGCCAGAGATCCCCGCAGGGCATCGCAGTGTAACCCCTTCCCTGCCAGAGAGCCCTGCAGAGCATCACAGTGTAACCCCTTTCCTGCCAGAGCCCTGCACAGCATCACAGTGTAACCCCTTCCTTGCCAGAGAGCCCTGCATAGCGTTGCAGTGTAACCCCTTCCCTGCCAGAAATCCCCGCAGGGCATCGCAGTGTAACCCCTTCCCTGCCAGAGAGCCCTGCAGAGCATCACAGTGTAACCCCTTACCTGCCAGAGCCCTGCAGAGCATTAAAAATTACAAAGTAGCAACTGTCACAGCCTTTAGTGAGTGTGGTGGGCCATTGTTAGTAACCCTAGCTACTGTATAAAAAAAGGTTTTAGATTAGGAACAGGCTTTATACATGCAATTCCAACTCTGACCACAAGATGGTGACAGAGTTATTAGTAACATAAGGGACTGGCAGGCGCAAGAGTGCGTGCGAGTCTTTAAATATATATATATCACACTTAGTTACGTTATGGTGGGTAAAAAAGTGACAAAATCCCTCCACAGCAAAGCATATAGCAAATGTAAATATAGCTGTATGCTCATCTGCATGTCTTAGGCAGATCTGCAACCCCGCCTTTCACCATTATCACCCAGCACACAGCACTTCCACTGCAGCAAGGGACTCTGGGAAATGACATGCAAATGAGCACACAGTGCCACCTTTTGCTTCAAACCCATTAACATGGTTCCCTATAGGCTTAAGCTTGCTGCATGGTCACAGCTTTGAGCACAGCCAGGGTTAAGCTGCATAGCCAGTAAACCTTTTTCTATGAGGACACATGTGGGTGTTTGCTGTGCTTCTGTCCTGCCTGCACTAGCATTATACATGTCATGTTATATTATTCCTGCATATATCACTTTCTGGCTGTTAGATCTTCTGTGACTGGCCAGTCACAGTGGGCGGAGAGTTTATTGCAAAACCTTTTGCTCCTTAACGTTTTATTTTTCCTTTTTTAAGGTTTATTTGTTTATTTGTCATCAGCTTATGCTTGTTATTTCTACATGAGGGGTTTTCTCTCGCTATTATACTTTATAGAGGTCAGTGTCAGGGACTGTTTTAAACTTATATGTTATATTATGTGCCGTTTCCAAATAAAATGTATATGTTTATAATCTATTTGAGGGCTATATGGGACACTTCTTTTTCAATGTTGTTCTTTCATATATATATATATATATATATATATATATATATATATATATATATATATATATATATATATATCTTATACTATATTAGTGAAAGCACTGTATGCCTGCCTGCCTGCTGGATGTCCGGTGTCCCTAGGGGAAATCTCATTGGTCCCTTGGGCCGCCCCCGCACACCTCTCATTGGCCTGAGGCGGAGTGACGGCCCAAAGGACACACAGGGACACAAACACACACACAGGGACACAAACACACACACAGGGACACACACAGGGACACACACAGGGACACACACAGGGACACACACACACACACACACACACACACACACACACACACACACACACACACACACACACACACACAGGGACACACACACACACACACAGTAGGGGGGGGGTGTACATTAGCAGCATTGTATAACCCGGGTTGGGGGGGGGGGGCTCACATACCCGCCTCCGCCTCCGCCTCTTCCTCCCCGAAATCAGCCTCCACACCCGCGCGCACGTCCTCCTCTCCCCGTGTCTCCCGCGCTTTCAAACACCCCCCCCCCCCCCGGCGCCGCTACAGTGAGCGGAGGAGCGAGTGCCCGGGACACAGCGGGGGAGCGGCCACAACAAGCTGCCTCCCGCCTCAGTTCCACGTGGGAGCGGCCGGACGGGTGAGTGAGCGGCCTTCACCCACCCCTCACCCCCCTTCAAATCACCTCCCCTCCACCCCCCCCCCCCGGCGCCGCTACAGTCAGCGGAGCGAGCGAGCGCCCGGGACACAGCGGGGGAGCGGCCACAACAAGCTGCCTCCCGCCTCAGATCCACGTGGGAGCGGCCGGACGGGTGAGGGAGCTGCCGGACGGGTGAGTGAGCGGCCGGACGGGTGAGGGAGCGGCCTTCACCTCCCCTCACCCCCCCTTCACCTCCCCTCACCCCCCCTTCACCTCACCTCCCCTCACCCACCCCTCACCTCCCCTCACTCCACTTCCCTTCCCTTCCACCTCCCTCCACCCCCCCTTCACCTCCCCTCCACCCCCCCTTCACCTCCACCCCCCTTCACCTCCCCTTCACCCCCCCCACCTCCCCTTCACCCCCCACCTCCCCTTCACCCCCCCCACCCCCCCTTCACCTCCCATCCACCCCCCCTTCACCTCCCCTCCACCCCCCCTTCACCTCCCCTCCACCCCCCCCCCTTCACCTCCCCTCCACTCCCCCCCCTCACCTCCCTCCACCCCCCCTTCACCTCCCCTTCACCTCCCCTCCACCCCCCCTTCACCTCCCCTCCACCCCCCCCTTCACCTCCCCTCCACCCCCCCCTTCACCTCCCCTCCACCCCCCCCTTCACCTCCCCTCCACCCCCACCCTTCACCTCCCCTCCACCCCCACCTTCACCCCCCCTTCACCTTCCCTTCACTCCCCCCTTACAACCTCCCACCACCTCCTCACCACCTCCACCCCCCTTCCCACCTCCCCCACCCCCCTTCCCAACTCCCTACCACCTCCCCCCCCCTTCCCCCCACCCCCCCCTTCCCACCACCTCCCCCCCACCCCCTCCCCTTCCCACCACCTCCCCCCCACCTCCCCTTCCCCCCCACCCCCCTCCTTCCCACCACCTCCCCCCCACCCCCCCCTTCCCACCACCTCCCCCCCACCACCCCCCTTCCCACCACCTCCCCCCCACCCCCCCCTTCCCACCACCTCCCCCCCTTCCCACCACCTCCCCCCCACCCCCCACCACCCCCCCCCCTTCCCTGAGGCGGAGTCACGGGCCAAAGGACACACAGGGACACAGGGACACACACACGTAGACACACACACACAAACGTAGACACACACACACACACAGACGTAGACACACACACACACACACGTATACACACACACACACGTATACACACACACACGTATACACAAACACACACACGTAGACACAAACACACACACGTAGACACACACACACGTAGACACACACGTACACACACACACACGTACACACACGCACGTAGACACACACACACGTACACGTAGACACACACACATGTACACGTAGACACACACACACATGTACACGTAGACACGTACACACACACACACACACACACGTACACGTACACACACACACACACACATGTACACGTAGACACGTACACAAACACACACATGTACACGTATACTCACACACATGTACACGTACACACACACATGGAGACATACACACACACACATGGAGACATACACACACACACATGGAGACATACACACACACACATGTACACATACACACACACGTATACACTCACACACGTATACACACAGGTATACATACACATAATGTATACACACACACATGTATACACACACATGTATACACACACATGTATACACACACACACACATGTATACACACACATGTATACACACACACACACACACACACACACGTGTATACACACACACACGTGTATACATACACACACATGTGTATACACACACATGTGTATACACACACACATGTGTATACACACACACATGTGTATACACACACATGTGTACACACACATGTGTACACACACACATGTGTACACACACACACATGTGTACACACACACATGTGTACACACACACATGTGTACACACACATGTGTATACACACACATGTATATACACACACATGTATATACACACACATGTATACACACACACACACATGTATACACACATACACATGTATACACACACACACATGTATACACACACACACACACACTTATACACACACACACATACAATGTATACACACAAACATGTATACACACACACAAACATGTATACACGTGTATACACACACATGTGTATACACACACACGTATACACACACACAATATATACATACACACAATGTATACACACACATGTGTATACACACACGTGTATACACACACACATGTGTATACACACACGTGTATACACACACACACGTGTATACACACACGTGTATACACACACACACACACGTGTATACACACACACACGTGTATACACACACACGTGTATACACACACACGTGTATACACACACACGTGTATACACACACACGTACACATACACACACACACACATGTATACACACACACACATACAATGTATACACACAAACATGTATACACACACACACCCCAGCACCACCACATCAGCACACCGTATGCCCCCCCAGCACACTGGCATTCTCGCCTCCCCACCATTCCAGCCCCCATCAACACCATCAGCACCCACACATTGGCACCTTCGCACCTCCCCCATCGGCACCCCCACATCCGCACCCCCACATCAGCAACAAACCCTCCCAAATCAGCACACCGATACAATCACCATCAGTACAGCCACAGCAGCACTACCACCGCACATGGGCCGTGTGGACCACTCCCCACCCAAATGCCACACCCACACCACAAACATCCCGGGCAACGCCGGGGCTCTCAGCTAGTATATATATATATATATCGGTGAAAGGCAGGGTTGCAGACCTGTCTAAGACATGTGAATGTGCTCACAAGTAATATTTTTATATGCTATACGGTGAAGGGTTTTTAGTCACCTTTTCACCCACCATAACTTAAATAATGTGTGGTGAAGACCTGCCCAAGTCTTAAATTGCAAAGCCAGTACAACCAGCTGTTGAGACCCACAAGGTCGAAACCGTCTGTCTGCGAGTGGGTTCACTGGCTTTGCATCTCATCCCAAGCTATGTTTAAAACAGCGAGCATTGGCTTTAAGGGTTCCATGCAATAATGGATGTAAGACAAAAGGTGCACTGTGTGCTCATTTGCATGTCATTTCCCAGAGTCCCTTGCTGCAGTGGAAGCACTGTATGCTATGTGATAATGGCGAAAAGCAGGGTTGCAGACCTGTCTAAGGCTACGGCCCCGCTGCCTGCGCTGCACGCGCGTCTGTGAGGCTGGCGGTGCGTGCAGCCGTGTCCCCCGGTCTGCAGTGAGCTGCAGGGGGAAAGACAGGGGGGGCATGACGGAGGCGTGGCCGTGATGTCACCCGGCAGGTTCGCCCTCATTGGCTGAACCGCCGGTGGTGTGTGGCCTAGCGCTCTGTCGCGAGTCCTGCTCTCAATTTTCTTGAGAGCAGGAGAAACTCTTGTCTCAGCGCGGCGGCCACCCCCTCCTCGCAGCGGGGCCGGCCCCATTGTGGGGCGGCTCTTGTCCGCCACAGCGTCCGCCACAGCGGGCGCTGCAGTCGCCAGCGGGGACCTGGCCTGAGACGTGAATGTGCTCACAAGTAATATATATGGCCAACTTCACATCGTTCATCTTATGGACAGAGTCAGAGAAATATTCGCCGACAGGACTGTCTCTTGTTCCGCGCGTGATGCTGTGGCGATGCAGGTTCATTCTCTTGTTTAGCCCCTGTCCTGTCTCACCTATGTAGTAACAGCCCCCTGGGCATTTCATGCACATGATGAGGTACACGACATTGCTGGAGGAACAGGTGAACCTTCCTCTGATTTTGTACTCCAGATTCCTGTGTGGTATTTGTTTTGTGTCCGCTGTGTGGAACATTGCGCAGGTTTTGCATCTTGCGTCCTGGCATGGTCTTGTCCCACATTCAGTTGTACTGCTGAATACTTTACTCCTCATCATCATTTTCTTAAGATTATGGGGTTGTCTGTATGATAATAAGGGTGTTTCAGGGAAGACCTGTTGCAGTCTTGTATCTTCCTGGAGAATGGGTTGTAGTTCCCTGGCGATCTTGCATAGGGTTTCTAGGTGTGGGTTATATGTGACCATCAAAGGTTCCCTGTCGCTTGTCTCTTTCTGTCTGTATTCAAGGTGATCACTTCTTGGTATTCAATATATGTATTTAACGTACATTTTATTCTATTTGTATGTAGCCAGGTCCCCTCTGGCTCCCCAGACACCCGTTTCTCTCACCCTTACCTGCGACAGCGTGAGGGCAGTTGCAGGGGGCTCCCGGCGACATCAGTGGCAGGGCGCCGCCATCTTTATTGTGTCCGTGCATGCGCAGTTAGCAGTGGCGGCGGCCATTACAGATCGCGCACGCGGCCCCAATGTTAAAGAGCTCTGCAAAGAATTACAACACCCAGCAGCCTCTGGGTCTGCCCTATGATCTCTGTCACATGCAGCCAGACAGCCAATAGGGCTTGCAGCTTCTCCTGCTGGAGAAAGATACATTGTTGCGCACAGACCATGCGAGTCAGTTGGTGCTGGGATAAGGTAGGGGGAAGTAGTGTGTGTAGGGAGCAAGTGGCTTCTTACACTAGGCCAGGTTACCCCCTAGGCCCTAGCTAGGCCCAACTCCCCTTTAGTTTGTGGCTGCTCTAGGGAAGGCCCCTGAGGTAGGGACTTTGCCCTGTTAGCAGTCAGCTTAGTCAGGGACACAGCAGTAGTGCTGCGTGCTCTGAGCAAAGAAGGGTCAGTGTGCAGGAAATCATTCTCTACAGAGCAGAGACAGTCTGAGCGGTGAGCTCGCTCAGAAGGAGACCATCCACCAGGAGAAGGACGCCATCGCTGAGGCTTCAGTGCTGGACACAGACGGGTCCTCTTCCATTGTTCTGCAGTACCCGGGAGCAGGCGCACCGGGCAGGTACTATCCAAATCACCAAGTGCACTACCTATACACTTCATCTTAGTGTGCGGCGATGTTACAATGAATGAAGCAAGCAAAGGGTATACCCTTTGCTTGCTTCATTCATTCATTGCAACATCGCCGGAAGAAGAGATCAGTGTATCTCGAAAGATCGCACAAATAAAAGCATTTCGTTAGCCACAGAACGGTATCGTCTATTTATTTTTTGATTATTGAAGCTCGGCTAACACGGTACTGATACCTCTACATATATATATAGTTATAGTTATATATAGTTATAGATTGTAAGCTCTCCGGAGCAGGGACTTCCTTTCCTATTGTCTGACTTATCTGTGATTATTATATTATTATAATTCCCTGTATTGTCTTTGTAAAGACTACACTGTCAGCGCTATATAAATAAAGAATATACGTACATACAGTATAAGGGGAATGGATATCGGAATGAGAGAGGAATGTGTGATGTGTAGCAGTGAAACAGTTAACCGTGTGTGTGTGTGTGTGTGTGTCTTTGTCATGTGGTCTGGGTGACTGAGTGTGATGATTATGTGTATGGGATGCTGAGGCCTGTGGTTTTGCTCAGCTCAGTGCACACAGACTGCACTCAGCAGCATTTTCACAAATATATACACACCATGGGCTCAACTACATTTTCACACACACATATACACACAGACACACAACCCGGGCTTAACAGCATTCTCACACTCATACAGTACAAACTCACATATAGACACACACACAGACACACAACCTGGGCTAAACAGCATCCCCTTTATCCCCCTTCACACTGGTACACACTCACATATACACAACCTGGCTCAGTAGCATTCTCACACACACATATGTAACACACTTCCCCCCTCCCCCCAATCGCAGATAGGGACCATGTGTGGGAATACTGTGTGTGGTGCGTTACCTGATAGGCTCACGGAAGGCCTGAACCTCCGCCGCTGGGAGCCTGGGATATACCTGATTCTTCGGATACAGCGCCTCCACCTGTAAGGGATTCCAAAGGGTGGGATGGTCGTCTTACAGGAACAATAATAATAATGCACGCACACAATATATGCTAGCAACCTTTACTACAAGAGATAACCTTGGTACTCTGTACCACACAGTAATATACATACATACATATATATATATATATATATATAAGTTCACCCCACCGGATACTAACATGGATGTCCCCACAGTACATTGGGTGCTGGGCACCAACTCCCTAATGTCCCTTTCACTTATGTCCGGGCCCACCCAAAGTGTTGGAGATAGCGCTATCCCGTGGAGTCTTAGTGCACTGAATTAGGTACCTGCCCTGGGCTCCTGCACCCGGGTACAGCAGAATAACAGAAAGGAATCTGTCTGATCCAACGTGCCGTCCGCCTACGCGTGGGGTGAATTCCGGCATGGATAATATTACCGTACCGTCTATACCGTGGGACTGGTCCGTCCGCAGTCCGCAGGCCTCAGTCACAGCGTGGCGTAATCCTCCTGGCAGATAGTCTTTATCCTGAGCGATGTCTGATCCCAGACACTAAATGATCAGGGCTGCGCAGCAGGTGAGCTGTGTCCCTAAACTCAGGCAAATATCTAAGGGGGCAGGTTCCTTATTTAGGGCCTGTCCCTGAAGCAACCACAAGCTGGGGTACTGCTCCCTGCACCTACAACCTCCCTTACCCAGCTCCAACTCCTCTTTCTCCAGCGCGCAAAATGTATCAATTCCCTTCTGCAGGGAATCCTCCAACCCCATTGGCTGCTGTGGGGCACCTGGTGAATGGTTCCCCTATGCCTCATGGGAGTTGTAGTCCCCGCGGAGTCTTGGGTAATGGCGGCCGCGTGCGCGATTGCAACTGCGCATGCGCGACTTGACAATGGCCGCCGCAACACCCGATCGCTACCTGCGCATGCGCGACCACTGCGCATGCGCACGCATTTCCAAAATGGCGCCCCCCACTAGCCGGGTGCGCCGCAAGCTACCGGCGACCGGATCGCCTCACCAGCCGCCCCCGCTCCCTCCCGACACCTGCTGGACCAACGTCCTACCCTCCGGCGGCATCCGCAACCGCCGCGGAAGTAATGGGGGCCATAGGAGCCCAAGGGGAACCGGGGCTACACAGATATACACCGAAAAAAACACACACTAACATACACACATTCATTCACACACACACAAACACACACATACCCGGCTGAGCAGCATTATCACACACACCCTCATACACACACTGTCATACACACACTAACACAGCCCACCTGAGCAGTATTATCACACACACTGTCATACACACACTATCATACACACACTAACACAGCCCGCCTGAGCAGCATTATCACACACACTGTCATACACACACTATCATACACACACCAACACAGCCCGCCTAAGCAGCATTGTCACACACACCCTCATACACACACTGTCATACACACACTAACACAGCCCGCCTGAGCAGCATTATCACACACACTGTCATACACACACTGTCATACACACACTAACACAGCCCGCCTGAGCAGTATTATCACACACACTGTCATACACACACTGTCATACACACACTAACACAGCCCGCCTGAGCAGTATTATCACACACACTGTCATACACACACTGTCATACACACACTAACACAGCCCGCCTGAGCAGTATTATCACACACACTGTCATACACACACTGTCATACACACACTAACACAGCCCGCCTGAGCAGCATTATCACACACACTGTCATACACACACTATCATACACACACTAACACAGCCCGCCTGAGCAGCATTATCACACACACTGTCATACACACACTATCATACACACACCAACACAGCCCGCCTAAGCAGCATTGTCACACACACCCTCATACACACACTGTCATACACACACTAACACAGCCCGCCTGAGCAGCATTATCACACACACTATCATACACACACCAACACAGCCCGCCTAAGCAGCATTGTCACACACACCCTCATACACACACTGTCATACACACACTAACACAGCCCGCCTGAGCAGCATTATCACACACACTGTCATACACACACTGTCATACACACACACTAACACAGCCCGCCTGAGCAGCATTATCACACACACTGTCATACACACACACTAACACAGCCCGCCTGAGCAGCATTATCACACACAGTTAGACAGACACTCATACACACACTGTCATACACACACTAACACAACCCGCCTAAGCAGCATTATCACACACACCCTCATACACACACTGTCATACACACACTAACACAGCTCGCCTGAGCAGCATTATCACACACACTGTCATACACACACTGTCATACACACACTAACACAGCCCGCCTAAGCAGCATTATCACACACACCCTCATACACACACTGTCATACACACACTAACACAGCCCGCCTGAGCAGCATTATCACACACACTGTCATACACACACTGTCATACACACACCAACACAGCCCGCCTAAGCAGCATTATCACACACACCCTCATACACACACTGTCATACACACACTAACACAGCCCGCCTGAGCAGCATTATCACACACACTGTCATACACACACTGTCATACACACACACTAACACAGCCCGCCTGAGCAGCATTATCACACACACTGTCATACACACACTGTCATACACACACTAACACAGCCCCGCCTGAGCAGCATTATCACACACACTCATACACACACTGTCATACACACACTAACACAGCCCGCCTGAGCAGTATTATCACACACACTGTCATACACACACTGTCATACACACACTAACACAGCTCGCCTGAGCAGCATTATCACACACACTGTCATACACACACTGTCATACACACACTAACACAGCCCGCCTGAGCAGCATTATCACACACACTGTCATACACACACTGTCATACACACACTAACACAGCCCGCCTGAGCAGCATTATCACACACACTGTCATACACACACTGTCATACACACACTAACACAGCCCGCCTGAGCAGCATTATCACACACACTGTCATACACACACTAACACAGCCCGCCTGAGCAGCATTATCACACACACTGTCATACACACACTAACACAGCCCGCCTGAGCAGCATTATCACACACACTGTCATACACACACTAACACAGCCCGCCTGAGCAGCATTATCACACACACTGTCATACACACACTAACACAGCCCGCCTGAGCAGCATTATCACACACCCTCATACACACACTGTCATACACACACTAACACAGCCCGCCTGAGCAGCATTATCACACACACCCTCATACACACACTGTCATACACACACTAACACAGCCCGCCTGAGCAGCATTATCACACACACTGTCATACACACACACTAACACAGCCCGCCTGAGCAGCATTATCACACACACTGTCATACACACACTAACACAGCCCGCCTGAGCAGCATTATCACACACACTGTCATACACACACTAACACAGCCCGCCTGAGCAGCATTATCACACACACCCTCATACACACACTGTCATACACACACTAACACAGCCCGCCTGAGCAGTATTATCACACACACTGTCATACACACACTAACACAGCCTGCCTGAGCAGCATTATCACACACACTGTCATACACACACTAACACAGCCCGCCTGAGCAGCATTATCACACACAGTTAGACAGACACTCATACACACACTGTCATACACACACTGTCATACACACACTAACACAGCCCGCCTGAGCAGCATTATCACACACACTGTCATACACACACTGTCATACACACACTAACACAGCCCGCCTGAGCAGCATTATCACACACACTGTCATGCACACACTATCATACACACACCAACACAGCCCGCCTGAGCAGCATTATCACACACAGTTAGACAGACACTCATACACACACTGTCATACACACATGCACGCATACAAACACTGCCCAGCTGAGCAGCATTATAACACACACACACCGAGTCACACATATACACACACAGACGCACACACTCATACACTGTCACACTCAGTAACACGCATTCAATTACAAAGACGCACACAAAGTGTAATATACAGGCATACCCCGCCATGCATACCCCGCATTAACATACGCAATGGGACCGGAGCATGTATGTAAAGCGAAAATGTACTTAAAGTGAAGCACTACCTTTTCCCACTTATCGATGCATGTACTGTACTGCAATCTTCACATACGTGCATAACTGATGTAAATAACAAATGTGTAACAGGTTCTATAGTCTCCCCGCTTGCGCACACCTTCGGTACAGGTAGGGAGCCGGTATTGCTGTTCAGGACGTGCTGACAGGCGCATGCGCGAGCTGCCATTTGCCTATTGGGCGATATGTCCTTACTCGCGAGTGTACTTAAAGTGAGTGTCCTTAAACCGGGGTATGCCTGTATATAGATTTATATATATATATATATATATATATATATATATATATATATATATATATATATATAAATACAGATATAGATCGATAGATAGATACATACAGGTATATATAGATAGATACAGATAGATAGATCTATAAATATAGATAGATATATAGATAGATGCAGATAGAGATATAGAAAGATAGATTGATATATACATAGATAGATTGAGAGATAGATAGATGAAGACAGAGATATAGATAGGTAGATATATAGATACAGGCAGTCCTCGGTTATCCGACGCAATGCGTTACTCAAAATGGCGTCGGATAGCGAAACCCGTTTTCCCATAGGAACACTGTTTAAATCAAACGTTCCGTTCCTGAAGGCATTTTTAATGCTAAAATATACAGAAAATGTTACTCAAGCAATAAGATATGCTGCACACACATAGATTATGATGTAAACATTATATTTATTGATTCCAGAACTGTAAAATAAAACTATAAAAATAAAACTATGCTGTATTCTGTACAGAAATGTACACGAGCAAAAAAAAAAACACATCAATTATTGGAGGAAGATGATGGGGGGGGGGGGAATCTTCAACAGACAACGGACTTTTTGGAGGTGATGTAGGTGGAGTTGAAAGTTTCGGCCTCTTGAAGAATCTCTTCATTGAAGTCTGGACAGATCCTTTCCTTTTCTGCGTGTAGATCTCTCTATAGCAGCTGATTTGGTTAGACACCCCACGACTGACTGTTGAACTCCGTTCAATGTTAGGGTCATTGTCCTCAAATATGGCCAGTGCGCTATCAATGTGCTTGAATGCCGCAGCCAACATTTTGCTTGACAAAGATTTACGTGGCTGTGGCTGTGCCGCATCAGCAGATT
>NC_134488.1:32937533-32987709 GCF_040206685.1 Ascaphus truei | reverse complement strand
CACACACCCCAAAACACCAACACCCCCCCACACACCCCAAAACACCAACACCCCCCCCACACACCCCAAAACACCAACACCCCCCCACACACCCCAAAAACACCAACACCCCCCCCACACACCCCAATACACCACCACCCCCCCACACACCCCAAAACACCAACACCCCCCCCACACACCCCAAAACACCAACACCCCCCCACACACCCAAAACACCAACACCCCCCCACACACCCCAAAACACCAACACCCCCCCCACACCCCCCAAACACCACACCCCCCCACACACCCCAAAACACCAACACCCCCCCCCCACACACCCCAAAACACCAACACCCCCCCCACACCCCCAATACACCAACACCCCCCACACACCCCAAAACACCAACACCCCCCCCACACCCCCAAAACACCAACACCCCCCCACACCCCCAAAACACCAACACCCCCCCCAAACACCAACACCCCCCCCACACCCCCAAAACACCAACACCCCCCCACACACCCCAAAACACCAACACCCCCCCCACACACCCCAAAACACCAACACCCCCCCACACACCCCAAAACACCAACTCCCCCCCACACACCCCAATAACACCAACACCCCCCACTCACCCCAAAACACCAACACCCCCTCACACCCATAACACCAACACCCCCCACACACCCCAAAAACCAACACCCCCCCACACACCCCAAAACACCAACACCCCCCCACACTCCCCTAAACACCAACACCCCCCCACACACCCCAATACACCAACACCCCCCCCATCACACCCCATATAACACCAACACCCCCCACACACCCCAAAACTCCAACACCCCCCCACACTCCCAAAACTCCACACCCCCCCACACCCCCAAAACACCAACACCCCCCCCACACCCCCAAAAAACCTACACCCCCCCACTCTCCCCATAACACCATCACCCCCCCCTCACCCCTTAACACCAACTCCCCCCTTCTCCAACACCCCCCCACACTCCCCTAAACCTACACCCCCCCAACTCACCCCTATCCAACACCCCCCCACTCACCCCTTAAACCATCACCCCCCCACTCCCCAAAACTCAACTCCCCCCACTCCCCAAAACCTCACCCCCACTCACCCCATAACTCCATCACCCCCACACACCCAAATATCCATCACCCCCCCATCTCCCCATACACCTACTCCCCCCACACACCCTTATAACCATCACCCCCCCATCACCCCCTTAAACCAACTCCCCCCCCAACACCCCCCTAAACACCAACTCCCCCCCCCCCACACCCCCCTTAACCATCACCCCTCCCAACTCTCCCCTTTATCCTTCTCCCCCCATCTCTCCCCTTTATCCTTCTCCCCCCAACTCCCCCCCATCTCTCCCCATTATACCATCACCCCCCATCTCTCCCCTTATATCCTCACCCCACCCACACCCCCCATTTAACCTTCACCCCACCCCACACTCCCCTTTAACCTTCTCCCCCCATCTCTCCCATTATCCTTCTCCCCCCATTTAACCAACTCCCCCACTCACCCCATAATCCATCTCCCCCCCACTCCCCCTTTAACCTCCCCCCCACACTCCCCTATTATCCTACACCCCCCATCTCACCCCTTTAACCTCCCCCATCTCTCCCCTTATCTCCTTCTCCCCCCCACTCACCCCTTTATCCTTCTCCCCCCATCTCTCCCCTTTTATCCTTCACCCCCCATCACCCCCATTTATCCTTCACCCCCCCATCCTCCCCCCATCTCTCCCCTTTATCCTCTCCCCCCATCTCTCCCCTTTTATCCTTCTCCCCCCATCTCTCCCCATTTATCCTTCTCCCCCCCATCTCCCCCCTTTTATCCTTCTCCCCCCATCCCTCCCCTTTTATCCTTCTCCCCCCCCCATCTCCCCCCTTTTATCCTTCTGCCCCCCATCTCCCCCCTTTTATCCTTCTCCCCCCCATCTCCCCCTTTTATCCTTCTCCCCCCATCTCTCCCCTTTCCTTCTCCCCCCATCTCTCCCCTTTTATCCTTCTCCCCCCATCTCTCCCCTTTATCCTTCTCCCCCCATCTCTCCCCTTTTATCCTTCTCCCCCCCATCTCCCCCTTTATCCTTCTCCCCCATCTCTCCCCTTTTATCCTTCTCCCCCATCTCTCCCCTTTTATCCTTCTCCCCCCCATCTCTCCCTTTTATCCTTCTCCCCCCATCTCTCCCCTTTTATCCTTCTCCCCCCCATCTCCCCCTTTTATCCTTCTCCCCCCCATCTCCCCCCTTTTATCCTTCTCCCCCCTTTTATCCTTCTCCCCCCCTCTCTCCCCTTTTATCCTTCTCCCCCCCATCTCCCCCTTTTATCCTTCTCCCCCATCTCTCCCCTTTTATCCTTCTCCCCCCATCTCTCCCTTTTATCCTTCTCCCCCCATCTCTCCCCTTTAATCCTTCTCCCCCCATCTCTCCCCTTTTATCCTTCTCCCCCCCATCTCCCCCTTTTATCCTTCTCCCCCATCTCTCCCCTTTTATCCTTCTCCCCCATCTCTCCCCTTTATCCTTCTCCCCCCCATCTCTCCCTTTTATCCTTCTCCCCCCATCTCTCCCCTTTTATCCTTCTCCCCCCATCTCTCCCCTTTTATCCTTCTCCCCCCATCTCTCCCCTTTTATCCTTCTCCCCCCATCTCTCCCCTTTTATCCTTCTCCCCCCCATCTCCCCCTTTTATCCTTCTCCCCCCATCTCTCCCCTTTTATCCTTCTCCCCCATCTCTCCCCTTTATCATTTTCCCCCCCATCTCTCCCCTTTTATCCTTCTCCCCCGCCATCTCTCCCCTTTTATCCTTCTCCCCCCCATCTCTCCCCTTTTATCCTTCTCCCCTCCCCATCTCCCCCCTTTTATCCTTCTCCCCTCCCCATCTCTCCCCTTTTATCCTTCTCCCCCCATCTCTCCCCTTTTATCCTTCTCCCCCCCATCTCCCCCCTTTTATCCTCCCCCCCATCTCTCCCCTTTATCCTTCTCCCCCCTTTTATCCTTCTCCCCCATCTCCCCTTCTCCCCCCCATCTCCCCCTTTTATCCTCCCCCCCATCTCTCCCCTTTTATCCTTCTCCCCCCATCTCTCCCCTTTTATCCTCCCCCCCCATCTCTCCCCTTTTATCCTTCTCCCCCCCATCTCTCCCCTTTTATCCTTCTCCCCTCCCCATCTCTCCCCTTTTATCCTTCTCCCCCCATCTCCCCCATTTTATCCTTCTCCCCATTCCTCCCCCCCATCTCTCTCCTTTTATCCTTCTCCCCCCATCTCTCCCCTTTTATCCTTCTCCCCCATCTCTCCCCTTTTATCCTTCTCCCCCCATCTCCCCCCTTTTATCCTTCTCCCCCCATCCCTCCCCTTTTATCCTTCTCCCCCCCCATCTCCCCCCTTTTATCCTTCTGCCCCCCATCTCCCCCCTTTTATCCTTCTCCCCCCATCTCTCCCCTTTTATCCTTCTCCCCCCCATCTCTCCCCTTTTATCCTTCTCCCCCCATCTCTCCCCTTTTATCCTTCTCCCCCCCATCTCTCCCCTTTTATCCTTCTCCCCCCCATCTCCCCCCCCATCTCTCCCCTTTTATCCTTCTCCCCCCCATCTCTCCCCTTTTATCCTTCTCCCCCCCATCTCCCCCCTTTTATCCTTCTCCCCCCTTCTCTCCCCTTTTATCCTTCTCCCCCCCATCTCCCCCCTTTTATCCTTCTCCCCCCCATCTCCCCCTTTTATCCTTCTCCCCCCCTTTATCCTTCTCCCCCCCATCTCCCCCTTTTATCCTTCTCCCCCCCATCTCTCCCCTTTTATCCTTCTCCCCCCCATCTCTCCCCTTTTATCCTTCTCCCCCATCTCTCCCCTTTTATCCTTCTCCCCCCCATCTCCCCCTTTTATCCTTCTCCCCCATCTCTCCCCTTTTATCCTTCTCCCCCATCTCCCCCTTTTATCCTTCTCCCCCATCTCTCCCCTTTTATCCTTCTCCCCCATCTCTCCCCTTTTATCCTTCTCCCCCCATCTCTCCCCTTTTATCCTTCTCCCCCCCATCTCTCCCCTTTTATCCTTCTCCCCCCATCTCTCCCCTTTTATCCTTCTCCCCCCATCTCTCCCCTTTTATCCTCCTCCCCCCCATCTCTCCCCTTTTATCCTTCTCCCCCCCATCTCCCCCCTTTTATCCTCCCCCCCCATCTCTCCCCTTTTATCCTTCTCCCCCCCATCTCTCCCCTTTTATCCTTCTCCCCCCCTTTATCCTTCTCCCCCCCATCTCCCCCTTTTATCCTTCTCCCCCCCATCTCTCCCCTTTTATCCTTCTCCCCCCCATCTCTCCCCTTTTATCCTTCTCCCCCCATCTCTCCCCTTTTATCCTTCTCCCCCCCATCTCCCCCTTTTATCCTTCTCCCCCATCTCTCCCCTTTTATCCTTCTCCCCCATCTCTCCCCTTTTATCCTTCTCCCCCCCATCTCTCCCTTTTATCCTTCTCCCCCCATCTCTCCCCTTTTATCCTTCTCCCCCCCATCTCCCCCTTTTATCCTTCTCCCCCCCCATCTCCCCCCTTTTATCCTTCTCCCCCCTTTTATCCTTCTCCCCCCCCCCATCTCCCCCCTTTTATCCTTCTCCCCTCCCCATCTCTCCCCTTTTATCCTTCTCCCCCCATCTCTCCCCTTTTATCCTTCTCCCCCCATCTCTCCCCTTTTATCCTTCTCCCCCCATATCCTTCTCCCCTCCCCATCTCCCCCCTTTTATCCTTCTCCCCTCCCCAAATCTCCCCTTTTATCCTTCTCCCCCCATCTCTCCCCTTTTATCCTTCTCCCCCATCTCCCCTTTTATCCTTCTCCCCCCCCATCTCCCCCTTTTATCCTCCCCCCCCATCTCTCCCCTTTTATCCTTCTCCCCCATCTCTCCCCTTTTATCCTCCCCCATCTCTCCCCTTTTATCCTTCTCCCCCCCATCTCTCCCCTTTTATCCTTCTCCCCCCATCTCTCCCCTTTTATCCTTCTCCCCCCATCTCCCCCATTTTATCCTTCTCCCCCCCATTCCTCCCCCCCATCTCTCCCCTTTTATCCTTCTCCCCCCATCTCTCCCCTTTTATCCTTCTCCCCCCATCTCTCCCCTTTTATCCTTCTCCCCCCCATCTCCCCCCTTTTATCCTTCTCCCCCCATCCCTCCCCTTTTATCCTTCTCCCCCCCCATCTCCCCCCTTTTATCCTTCTGCCCCCCATCTCCCCCCTTTTATCCTTCTCCCCCCCATCTCCCCCCTTTTATCCTTCTGCCCCCCATCTCCCCCCTTTTATCCTTCTCCCCCCCATCTCCCCCTTTTATCCTTCTCCCCCCATCTCTCCCCTTTTATCCTTCTCCCCCCATCTCTCCCCTTTTATCCTTCTCCCCCCATCTCTCCCCTTTTATCCTTCTCCCCCCATCTCTCCCCTTTTATCCTTCTCCCCCCATCTCTCCCCTTTTATCCTTCTCCCCCCCATCTCCCCCTTTTATCCTTCTCCCCCCCATCTCCCCCCTTTTATCCTTCTCCCCCCTTTTATCCTTCTCCCCCCCCCCATCTCCCCCCTTTTATCCTTCTCCCCTCCCCATCTCTCCCCTTTTATCCTTCTCCCCCCATCTCTCCCCTTTTATCCTTCTCCCCCCATCTCCCCCCCATCTCTCCCCTTTTATCCTTCTCCCCCCATCTCTCCCCTTTTATCCTTCTCCCCTCCCCATCTCCCCCCTTTTATCCTTCTCCCCTCCCCAAATCTCCCCTTTTATCCTTCTCCCCCCATCTCTCCCCTTTTATCCTTCTCCCCCCTTTTATCCTTCTCCCCCATCTCCCCTTTTATCCTTCTCCCCCCCATCTCCCCCTTTTATCCTCCCCCCCCATCTCTCCCCTTTTATCCTTCTCCCCCATCTCTCCCCTTTTATCCTCCCCCATCTCTCCCCTTTTATCCTTCTCCCCCCCATCTCTCCCCTTTTATCCTTCTCCCCCCATTTCTCCCCTTTTATCCTTCTCCCCCCATCTCCCCCATTTTATCCTTCTCCCCCCCATTCCTCCCCCCCCATCTCTCCCCTTTTATCCTTCTCCCCCCATCTCTCCCCTTTTATCCTTCTCCCCCCATCTCTCCCCTTTTATCCTTCTCCCCCCCCATCTCCCCCCTTTTATCCTTCTGCCCCCCATCTCCCCCCTTTTATCCTTCTCCCCCCCATCTCCCCCTTTTATCCTTCTCCCCCCATCTCTCCCCTTTTATCCTTCTCCCCCCATCTCCCCCTTTTATCCTTCTCCCCCCATCTCCCCCTTTTATCCTTCTCCCCCCATCTCCCCCTTTTATCCTTCTCCCCCCATCTCCCCCTTTAATCCTTCTCCCCCCATCTCCCCCTTTTATCCTTCTCCCCCCATCTCCCCCTTTTATCCTTCTCCCCCCATCTCCCCCTTTTATCCTTCTCCCCCCATCTCCCCCTTTTATCCTTCTCCCCCCATCTCCGCCTTTTATCCTTCTCCCCCCATCTCCGCCTTTTATCCTTCTCCCCCCATCTCCGCCTTTTATCCTTCTCCCCCCATCTCCCCCTTTTATCCTTCTCCCCCCATCTCCCTCTTTTATCCTTCTCCCCCCATCTCCCCCTTTTATCCTTCTCCCCCCATCTCCCCCTTTTATCCTTCTCCCCCCATCTCCCCCTTTTATCCTTCTCCCCCCATCTCCCCCTTTTATCCTTCTCCCCCCATCTCCCCCTTTTATCCTTCTCCCCCCATCTCCCCCTTTTATCCTTCTCCCCCATCTCCCCCTTTTATCCTTCTCCCCCCCATCTCCCTCCTTTTATCCTTCTCCCCCCCATCTCTCCCCTATTATCCTTCTCCCCCCCCCATCTCTCCCCTTTTATCCTTCTCCCCCCATCTCTCCCCTTTTATCCTTCTCCCCTCCCCATCTCCCCCTTTTATCCTTCTCCCCTCCCCATCTATCCTTCTCCCCCCCATCTCTCCCCTTTTATCCTTCTCCCCCCTCTCTCCCCATTTATCCTTCTCCCCCATCTCCCCCCTTTTATCCTCCCCCCATCTCTCCCCTTTTATCCTTCTCCCCCCCCCCCATCTCTCCCCTTTTATCCTTCTCCCCCCCCATCTCTCCCCTTTTATCCTTCTCCCCCATCTCCCCCTTTATCCTTCTCCCCCCCATCTCCGCCTTTTATCCTCCCCCCCATCTCTCCCCTTTTATCCTTCTCCCCCCATCTCTCCCCTTTTATCCTCCCCCCATCTCTCCCCTTTTATCCTTCTCCCCCCCATCTCTCCCCTTTCATCCTTCTCCCCCCATCTCTCCCCTTTCATCCTTCTCCCCCCATCTCTCCCCTTTCATCCTTCTCCCCCCATCTCTCCCCTTTTATCCTTCTCCCCCCATCTCCCCCCCTTTATCCTTCTCCCCCCCCCATCCCTCCCCTTTTATCCTTCTCCCCCCCATCTCTCCCCTTTTATCCTTCTCCCCCCCCATCCCTCCCCTTTTATCCTTCTCCCCCCATCTCTCCCCTTTTATCCTTCTCCCCCCCATCTCCCCCCTTTTATCCTTCTCCCCCATCCCTCCCCTTTTATCCTTCTCCCCCCCATCTCCCCCCTTTTATCCTTCTGCCCCCCATCTCCCCCCTTTTATCCTTCTCCCCCCCATCTCCCCCCTTTTATCCTTCTCCCCCATCTCCCCCCTTTAATCCTTCTCCCTCCATCTTTTCTCTTACTCCTCTCTCACCTACATTTCTCTCTCCCCCCCATTCCCGCACTCACTTCTCTTGTCACCCCCTCCACCTGTCTGCCCCTCCTCTCATTCCTCCATCTTTCTGCTCTTCCTCTCTCCACTCCCGTGTCACTCACTCAGACTCCCCAGCTGTCGGATGACATTAGCGAGTGTGATGTTTGTCGTACACTCGAGTTCGCTGCGCACGTTCGGCAACTTCTGCCAGCACAGATAGCGCGGCTCGATGCTGCGCGCGACTAGCGGCATCCTGACAGCGGCGTGTGGGACCGGGACAGCACCTGGGGACAGAGAGACAGCATGCTGACCGACTGCACACTGAGCATGAACACGCCGCGCTGTATAATGATGCAGAGTACCTCTATACACTGAGCATGAATGCGCCGCAGTGTACAATGATGCAGAGTATCTGTATACACTGATAATGAACACACTGCGCTGTATAATGATGCAGAGTATCTCTATACACTGAGCATGAATGCGCCGCAGTGTACAATGATGCAGAGTATCTGTATACACTGATAATGAACACACTGCGCTGTATAATGATGCAGAGTATCTCTACACACTCATAATGAACATGCCGCGCTGTACACACTGATAATGAACGCGCCGCACTGTATAATGATGATGAGTATCTATACATTGATGATGTTCACGCTGTGTGTATAATGATGCGAGTATCTCTATACATTGCTAATGAACAGGCTGCACTGTATAATAATGCAGAGTATCTCAACATATCCGAGGGGGGGAGGGGATGAGGCAGAATGTTCTGGTGCAGCTCTGCAGCGGCTTAGAGATACGACAGACAGAAAGCTATAATCCTCTGGCAGAAGGAGAGAGAGAGAGAGGAGGATCTCTGCCGGACGTCCTTAATTAGCAATTCCCTCCATGAACTGGAGGGCTGCGGCAGCCTGGCAGCCACGGGGAGTGGAATGAATCAGACAGCAGCTGCTGTCACATCTCACAGACTGCTACCTGCCTGTATATCACAGGACCATGTATACACCGACACCCAGCAGCACTGTATTGTCTGGTTGTGTCTCATTATCAGTGTGTATCTAGCTCAGTGTTTGTGCATCAGTGTGTATATCTATCTGCGTGTGTGTCTCGGTCCATCTATCGCCGTCTGTGTGTCTGCGTGCGTATCTATGCGGGCATGCGCGCAACTGTGCGTATATACATCGGTCAGTGTGTGTGTGATATATAAATATATATTATATGTCAGTGTGTGTGTGTGTGTGTCTATGTGCATCCATCGCTGACCGTGTATGTGCGTGCGTATATACAAACACACACATCGGTTTCACAAGCCAGAATGGACAGCCGCCCAGGTCACATGCTGTTGGTCTGAGGTTGTTGATGCGGTCATCTATTTTGTTCACAGGAGAATCCAGGGAAGCTAAATTTTGCTGGCCGTGCAATCCAAGCTTCGTCTGTCCCTACTTATCCACTGCAGGGCCCTTTATTACATTCTGGATCTTGGAGTGGAAATGTTAATTGGACTGTTCACAGAGCTAGTAGGTTCTGGTTCATTTCTAAGGCAGCTGGGATTGGTTACTGCCTTCCATTTATTTGCAGTTCTCTGCAGCTTCTTTGTTGTTTCGGCAGTGTTCGTTTTTTTGCCAGGTGCGCTCAGATTTCCTGTTTTGGGGGTTAACGTGCTAGCACATCAGAAGAGAAGCAGCTGTTAAGGTTTTTCTTGTTGTTGCTTGGTCTTAGGGGAGCAATTGTGTCCATCACATTCCTAAGCCCTTTGATGTTGGTGTCTGTGAGGATGAAGTCCAGGGTCCAGCAGTGTACCTGGTCTGTCCATTCTCCGAGTTGTCTTCTTTGGTTTAGTAGGTGTTTGAAGTTAGACAGAGAAGCCTCGATGATTATGTGGTCAGACCAGGGTACTCGAGGTGGGGATAGAGTCCAAGAGATTACTATTTGTAAAGAGGTCTAGTGCGTGACTGGGCTTGTGGGTGCTAACATGAACCAGTTGTCTATACCCAACCAATATCATTGAATCCAGACAGTTTGTGGCTTGCGTATCTACTGAGTCCAATGTGGAGGTTAAATTCCCTTCAAAATGATAGAGTTGCTGTAGCTCCCATTGAGTAAGGTTGCCAGCTCATTGATTTCCGATTTGAAGTTGAACAGAGGTCCTGGAGGTTTGTCAACAAGGAGCACAGTGGTGCAGTCTCTGGTTGCATGGAGCCTGACCAGGAGATGCACCAAAAAGGTGTGACAGTGGTGAGGGAATGTTTGTGCAGAATAGATCCCAATGTGAGATAGGAGCCAGGCCTCCAACCTTCTTGCCATTCTGTTTGTGTTGGGTGGTTATCTTGTAGACTGAGAGACATCATTGATTGTTGATGGGGCTATCAGAGTCTCAGCCAAATCTCTGTGACAGTGGCAAAAGAGGGTATGGACTCTACAGTGAAGTTGTGAATTACTCCGGCTCTGTTTATTACCAATGGTTTAGTGGTGGTGGTGTCCTGGGAACTTTGTTGTTTTCTTTGTGCTACTATTGACAGGATCTAATGTCCTCTCTTATACACCCCCGCAACCATTATGCTTCCCTGGTGAACTGAAAGAAGAGACTGTGTACATATCTATCCATACATACAGTGGTGAGCAAAAGTTTGTGAACACCGTAGGATTTTCACATATTTCAAACCTAAAATGTTATTAGATCTTAATCTAAGACCTAATAATAGGTAAAAGATAACCTGATCACACAAATGACACAAAAACATGAGACTTTTTCAACATTTATCAACAAATTATTAAAAATTCAATATCCATGTGTGAGAAAGCAAGTGAACCATTGGATTCAGTACCTGGTGGCGCCCCCTTGAGCAGCAATGCCTGTAACTGCGCGTGTCCTGTAACTGCTGGTCAGTCTCTCACATCGGGTTTGGGGAATTTGGGCCCATTCCTCCTTACAGAACTGCTTTATCTCAGTGACATTTGAGGGCTTCCTTGCATGGACAGCTCGCTTCCAAGTCCTGCCACACATTTCAATGGGGTTTAGGTCCGGGCTTTGACTAAGTCGTTCTAAAACGTGGTATTTCTTCTTCTGCAGCCATTCTTTTGTAGATCTGCTTGCATGTTTAGGATCATTGTCTTGCTGCGTGACCCGCTTTCGCTTCAGCTCATGGATGGATGGCCTGACAGTCTCCTCTAGAATCTTCTGATACAATGCAGAATTCATGGTTGTGTCAATAATGGCAAGCCGCCCTGGTTCTGAGACCGCAAGACAGCCCCAAACCGTCACACTCCCACCACCATGCTTAAAGGTTGGGATGAGGTTCTTCAAACGCAGTGTTTGGTTTTATGCCAAACATAATGTTTCTCATTGAGGCCAAAAAGTTCTACCTTTGACTGGTCTGTCCAGAGAACATTGTTCCAGAAGTCTTGTGGATCATCTATGTGTTTTTGGCAAACTTCAGATGGGCAGAAATGTTCTTTTTAGAGAGCAGCGTCAGCATAGACTAGAAGCCCCTGAGGAAGTGAGAGATCTTCACGAAACGCGTAGGGTGATCCAGCGAATCTGGGTTTATTGTGAATACAAATGTATGCAACTGTTCGGGACACTTAGCAGTGGCCTAAACTGAGACCGCAGTTTCATGAGTCACTACCCTGACTTTCCTGGAACCAGGGTCACGAATGATGTATGAATAGTTCCAGTAAGCTTAACTCATGCCTTCCCTCTTCCAAGGCACAAACAAGTCCTTTTGCCTTTCTTAGTTTTATTGAGGGAAAATCACAGGAAGAAAGGTACTTGTAGATGTAGTGTAGGTAGAGAGTGCTTCTCAGTCTGAAGTGCAGTGTATCAAGGATGAGGCAGTGTAAAACAGAAAGGCCTCGCTGGGGTAAATAGCAGGCAGCTACTCACTCAGAGTCCAGGGTTAAAAGGAAGTGAGGAGCAAGGGTCACACTAGAAGGGAAGTGAGACTATACTAACTGTCAGCAAGGACAGGGGGGTAGGAATAGCCCACTCTCAGCTAGGAGAATAGGAGATGCAGGCAACCAACACAGGCGGTGTAAACAACATGTAACAATAATGTTGCCTTTTCACATGCTGCTGGGACAGGGAAAATAACAGGCAGCTAAACTAGGGAGAAATGAATCCCATAAGCTGTAAAGGGAGACAGAGAATATGGAATCTAGTTCCAGGACACTCCCCGTCTGGTATCTGGAGATACCACTATATTCCTGGAATATGTGGAACATATGTGCAATACAACAACATAACATTGCCAAGTTCATGTCCACATAACGATGGGATACCGGCCGGTACCACCAGCTTAAAGTCCTTTGGCCAAGGTTCTACGGCAAAGGATGCCAAGCGAATGCACCGGTCCAGGTTAGCTGGGTGCACCACAATGTCTTTTGCAAAAGTCTCTGGTCCTGTTTCTTTTCAAACTTATGGTAAAACAGTCCTTTTGTATCTGTAGTTTCACTTACAGAGTGCATCCCCTTGTAGGTATACCAGTCGTGGTAGCCTGTCACTCTATCACCTGGCGTTTGGCAGAAGGAGATGGCTTTTGGCTAATTGCGGAAGCGAATCAACACTCCTGGAAGACTGGTTGTCAGGTCTGGTCCAGTGAAGAGGGTGTCGTTCAGGGAGACTCCCTGGTGCTGAGCGCTGGAGCTGAACACTACCCGGATTTGATCGGGTTCCTGAGGGTGGTAGACCCAAGATGATTGGAGGTACCAGCATTTTTCACCTTCCTTCAGTGGAGGTGTTGGCTGTGCGTGGCTGCTAAGGAATGTCTTCTCGATGAAGGCCACAAAGTTATGTTTGGTCTCCAGTTTCCTTTGTAGGTCGCAGCGGAGCGAAGTGAGCCTAGAGATGGCATGTTCTTTGTTGTTTAGGAGGCGTCTCCTTGGTGAATGGGATGGTAGCGGGGTCACCAAACTGCCCGATCTGTCCTTGAAGAGCTCCTTATCCATTAACTTCTGGAATTCTCCATCTTCCATCGACGGTACTTGTTTGTTACTGTCCCTTGTTGTCTGGAACGCTGTACACCCTAGGTCATTGGAACGTTTCTCTTGCATGAGAACGTCTCCACGTATTTTGACGATACTCCTTTGTGTCTCTTTGTTAACTGCCGTCAGGAGGTTGTTTTCTCCCTGGACATGACGAAGAACAGTCTCTTTTGTCCTTGTAAATCCCTTTGTGAAATGTCTCTGCGACTGTCCCTTTTTTGACGTGTGAGAGGATAGTCTTTTTGCCACTGTGGCTTCACCTGCAGGGCGCAATCTTTTGCGGCTATACAAGCCGTGACAGCTGGCTGCTTTGCCACTTGGTATTCTGCGGAGAGGAACAACTGTACGTCTTAGCCGTGCCATTGCTCGCGGGAGGACCGTCCGATTGTTTATTGTCTTTTGGACGATCCCTTTGTCGGTCACCTTCAGGAGGTTACTTTCTTCCTTCGGTGGAGACGACTCGTCATCCTTGGTTGTCTAAACCACTAAGCATCCTAGGCCATTGTCACATCCCCCTGATGTGAGGATGTTTTGGTTGATCTCAGGGGTATGACCTTGTCTCTTCTCTTCCCTTCACTTGGCCCTCCTATCACTTGGAGATGGCCAAGACTTGGTTCAGAGAGGGATGTGTGTCCACATTCTGTTATCACCGTTCTGCGGGCGTCAACATAGTCTTGTCCGTGCCCTTCGTCAGTGCACACGTTGCCCACTACCACCCATCCTAGGTCAAGTCTTTGGGCGTATGGTGCGTTGTGGGGTCCGTTACGCTGTTTACGGACTTAATGTACCCTCAAGATGTCCCTACCGAGCAGCAGCAAGATCTTGGCGCCTTGTTCTATCGGCGGGATGTAGTTGGCTATTCCTTTGAGGTGCGGGTGATGGCGTGCCACGTCTGGTGTGGGAATCTCGTCCCTGTTTGCGGCCATGTGGTTGCACTCGATGAGTGTGGGGAGAGCTATCTTCACTCTGTTATTCACTGAACGTATGACTTAACCACTTGCTCTTCTCCCTGTTGTCTCAGTTGACCCTGCACAGGTTCTGAGGGTGTAGGGTGAGGCATTGTCTTGCGAGTTGAATAAGTTGAAGAATTCCGTCTTCGCCAATGATCTGTTACTTTGATCGTCGAGGATTGCATACATCCGAATAGCCTTCTCAGGTTGACCCTGGGGGTGCACTGCGACAAGGCATATTTTGGAGCAGGACATTTTGTCACTTCCTTTTCCGCAAACCTCGGTGCATTGAGACGTGACAGATGTTGGCTCTCCTTCCTCCCCGCCATGCTCCGCTACGTAGGATGGGTTGTTGAGTTGGTGGAGTGTCAGCGCCTCTGGATGTAGCGATGTTACGTGCTTGTCACTTTTGCACACTACACATTTGATGTCTTCTTTACAGTCTCTGGCTAGGTGAGTCGTGGAATTGCAGCACCTGAAGCAAACTCCGAATTCTCAGAGTAACTTCTTGCGTTCCTCTAGGGACTTCATCCTGAACCCAAAGCACCTGTTAAGTGGGTGTGGCTTCTTGTGTATGGGACATTCCCTGTTTGGGTCCCTTGGTTCCTCGTCTCCGGCGACCGACTGATCGGGAGTAGTTTGGGTCGTGGGGGACACGTCCGTCCTGTGGACCGAGATGGGTGTTTGAATGTTACCGTATCTCGCCACTGGTCTCTCATTCCTCAGGATGCTTGCAATGTATGTGTTTTGCGCACCCAAGATGAAACTGGGATCGTTCCTTGTCCTTGCCGCTTCGCGGATGAAGCTCAAGAAGAATGAGAATGGGGGGGAAGGCGACTTGCTTCTCCCTTTTGTATTTGGAGCCTTGTGAAATCCATCTTTCTTGGAGGTTGTAAGGTAGCTTCTCCAAGATAGGTCTCACTCCTCGAGCCGAGTCTAGGACGTTGAGACCTGTCAAGGAATGGTCTGTTCTAGCAGACTGCAGCTCCTGTAGCAGGTCCCCGAGTTCTAGTAACTTCGAGTAGTCTTTAGCTGTGATCTTGGGAAAGCTGTCGACTCTTTTGAAGAGCGCTGAGTGGTCACTCTCCTGCGTGATGTCTGGTGAGGATCTGAGTTCTGCCATGCTGTAGGTGTGTGTAGGCCTTTAGCCAGTGCGTGTGGCGTGCGGTCTGTTACCTGCGTCAGCGATGGGCGACTGTCTCAGATGATGCCGAGCGGTGTCCTGCAGCGTTCAGCGTAGGGGTAGCTGTACTCACAGGTGTCCGTGGCTCTGACCCGTGTCCTGGCGGGTGTCCGGTGGCGTGGCCCTTGGTGGCGCTAGCCGTGGGGACGTGCGCAGGGGTAGGTGAGATGGTAGCTCCTCGCTATGGAGCTGTGGAGAGGGTGAACTCAGACAGAAAAAGGCGATCAAAGTTCTGTGTAAGATGTACTGTCTGACTGCAGCGCTGCTGCCTTGTGTGAAGTTGCAGGCTCTGTGAGCAGTGTAAATCTGCTTGCTTGTCTGTAAGGCTGCAGGCTGTGTGCAGTTTGCTGTATAAAGTCTGCTGCCCTGTCTGGCAGTGTAAAGCTGCTTGCTTGTCCTGGGGTGCAGAGACTATTCTGTATTACCATAAAGTTTTTTAGTAGCAGCTCCTGTGTGATTCCCCAACACACGGTCTCTCTGTTTTACTTTCCTGGAACCAGGGTCACGAATGATGTATGAATAGTTCCAGTAAGCTTAACTCATGCCTTCCCTCTTCCAAAGCACAACATGTCCTTTTGTCTTTCTTAGTTTTATTGAGGGAAAATCACAGGGAGAAAGGTACTTGCAGATGTAGTGTGGGTAGAGAGGGCTTCTCTGTCTGAAGTGCAGTGTATCAAGTATGAGGCAGTGTAAAACAGAAAGGCCTCGCTGGGGCAAATAGCAGGCAGGTACTCACTCAGAGTCCAGGGTGAAAAGGAAGTGAGGGGCAAGGGTCACACTAGAAGGGAAGTTAGACTATAATAACTGTCAGCAAGGACAGGGGGGTAGGAATAGCCCACTCTCAGCTAGGAGAATAGGAGATGCAGGCAACCAACACAGGCTGTGTAAACAACATGCAACAATAATGTTGCCTTTTCACATGCAGCTAGCTGCTGGGACAGGGAAAATAACAGGCAGCTGAACTGGGGAGACATGAATCCCATGAGCTGTAAAGGGAGACAGAGAATATGGAATCTAGTTCCAGGACAAGCTGACACAAGAGAATTCTCTTCCCATGAGTGGTAAAGGCCATCTCTATACATACTGCGCTATATGAATGCACACACAGCTGTCTCTTACACATTCTAATGTACAATGTATTTCTATCCCTATATACCAATAGGTACCACATAGTATCCACACACACTAATAGTAATGCAACACCCTCTTACATTTCTGCACCTACCCACACCATTGGTACACACCTCCACTCCACACACACCTTTTGTAAAGCGCTGTACACACTGTGGGCGCTTTATAAATTTATATTTACACACACACAAACTAACATTCAGGGACTATTTAACACCTTAAGTCATAAATCGCATACAGCACAGGGGGGAGGGATAGGCATCAGTCAGATACATTCCAGGATGCACTGTTTTTAAGTAAAAACCTATCTTGCTTTATTCATTGTAACATCGCAGGGAGCAGAGATCAGTGTATCTCGAAAGCTCGCACAAATAAAAGCATTTCGTTAGCCACAGAACGGTATCGTCTATTCGTTTTTGTTTATTAAGCACGGCTAACACGGTACAGATATTGCTACATACATATATACACACACACACACACACACACACGTGGGATCTGGGGTCTTCCACTTCAAAGGCCTGCACTACCCTTATTATGGCAGCACTGGGTATGTAGGCCTCTCTGGTACTGATGGGATTAAAAGAACACAGCTGCCAAGTATGCTCCACCCCCCCCACGCACACACTTAATCTTATTGGTTACAGCTCGGAGCCTGCAGCTACACACAGCACTCGCTGACAAAAACTATCAACGCCTTGCAAGACAGACCGTATATGTTGTATGTATGTATGAATGTACTGTATATGCACACACACACGTGAAAAAGAAAGTACACCCTCTTTGAATTCCATGGTTTTACATATCAGGACATAATAACAATCATCTGTTCCATAGCAGGTCTTAAAATTAGGTAAATACAACCTCAGATGAACAACAACACATGACATATTACACCGCGTCATGATTTATTTAACAATTAGGATGCAAATACAATAATATTTCCATTTGCTATATGCTTTACTGTAACCTCCCACTGATGAGACCCATTAAGGTCGAAATGGCTGTCTGTTGGTGGGTTTACCGGCTATGCATCTTAACCCAGGCTGTGCTCAAAAGCTGCGAAATGCAGCAAGCATAGGCTTATAGGGAACCATGTTATATGGTTTTGATGCAAAAGATGGCACCGTGTGCTCATTTGCATGTCATTTCCAAGAATCCCTTGCTGCAGTGGAAGCGCTTTGTGCTGGGTGATAATGGTGAAAGGCGGGGTTGCAGACCCGTCTAAGACATGCAAATGGTCATACAGGCGGTCCTCGGTTATCCAACAGAATCCGTTCTGGAAGTAGCGTTGGATAGTGAAACCGTTGTAAAGTGAGTCCCGTGTTAATCAGTGGCGATGAGCATTGGATAACGCATTCCGGCATCGGAAAACGGCTCTTAAGGTTGCATTGTAAAGTGTTGGATATGCCATTCATTGCAAAGTGAAACGTTGGATAACGAGGACTACCTGTACAGTAATATATATAAAATATTATTATAACGCGGGCCGAGCTTGGCTCCCAAACATCACCTACCTTTGTTTCCACGGCCGCCTGCACCACCATGCTGAGGACGCGACCCAGCTCCTCAAGCGGCGCCACACGAATGACGTCAGGTGTAGGTGTGTGTCTGTCTCCGTGTGTGTCCGTTACCAATTAAGACTTGAATAAATGTTTAAAAAATAAAAAAAGCAAACATCTATTCAAAGCTTTATTGGTAACGGAGACGGACACAGTCACACCCCCCCCCCCCCCCCCAGTGATGGCTGACCCATGGTGTCGGATCCCCTGCACCCTGGTCTGGGTATGTTCGGATAACGTCGGCCATTTTTTCCCGCTTGCTCGGTTATAACTCGGTCTCATTATGTGGAGCCCGAGCACCGCATTATAACGGGGTTCAGATATATACACACATATATATGTATGTATGACATATATATGTATGTATGACATATATATATATATATATATATATATATATATATATATACAGTGTTCGACAAACCTATACATTTGCTCGCCCCGGGCGAGTGGATTTAACCCCCGGCCGAGTAAATATTGGCCCAAGCAGCACACGTTTGGTACTAGGTGGCGAGTAGATTTTTTTGTGTGGCGAGTACAATTTTTGCTGATTTGTCAACCACTATATATATATATATACACACAGTGGTTGACAAATCAGCAAAAAATGTACTCGCCACACAAAAAAATCTACTCGCCACCTAGTACCAAACGTGTGCTGCTTGGGCCAATATTTACTCGGCCGGGGGTTAAATCCACTCGCCCGGGGCGAGCAAATGTATAGGTTTGTCGAACACTGTATATATATATATATCTATATATATCTATATATATATATATATATATATACACAGGCATACCCCGGTTTAAGGACACTCGCGAGTAAGTACATATCGCTCAATAGGAAAACGGCAGCTGACGCATGCGCATGTCAGCACGTCCTGAACAGCAATACCGGCTCCCTACCTGTACCGAAGCTGTGCGCAAGCAGGGAGACTATAGAGCCTGTTACAAATGCGTTATTTACATCAGTTATGCACGTATATGACAATTGCAGTACAGTACATGCATCGATAAGTGGGGAAAAGGTAGTGCTTCACTTTAAGTACATTTTCGCTTTATATACATGCTCCGGTCCCATTGCGTACGTTAATGCGGGGTATGCCTGTATATATATATTTATACATACATATACATATACATATACACACACTATCTCGAAAGCTCGCACAAATGAAAGCATTTTGGTAGCCACAGAACGGTATCGACTATTTTTTTTTTTATGATTAACCTCGGCTAACACGGTACAGATACCTCTACATACATACATACATACACATTGCCTTTCCACATCTGCTTTCATGAACTCCTGTCCTACCTGCACTAAGACACTTCAGATCCCTCTCCTGGTCCTTGTCTAATTTCTTCCTGCTCCAGCAGGTGGCAAGCTGTCTAAACCAATACCAATTCATTCCTACCTCACCACCCTTAAGAATGTCTTTCTGTGCATGACCTTTACTATTTCTGTGCATGACTTCTTTTAATCTGACTCTGCACTGGAGGTTGCTCTCTCAACAGTGACGTAGCCTTTCTTTCTCCTACACCTCTGATGGCAGGGGTAGTGGAGGTACTGCTGCTACTGGCCCCTTCATATGCATCCTTCACTTTCCTTTGAGGCTCAGTGTCTAGCTCTTCTCTCCTCTTTCTCCAGGTCGTGGTCATTCATCTTTCAACCACAATACCTCTAATCATACCCCTTCTACCGTTCTCTCGGAATTAGCATCCCAGCTCTCCTTTCTCTCCTCCGACTCCCCTTCTCTTTTCCTTGGGCTTCCCGTTTTCTCTGCCTAACCTCTTCCATTGACCTTCAACAATGGACTACAGCCAAAACCTACAAGGATGGCCACTATCGTCACCTGGTTCTCACTAAAAACGGTTCTCTCCGATTCCTCAATTCCCCCCTTTACTCTCTCTGACCATCACCTAACCTAAATTGCTCTCTAAAAACGCTCTTTTTCTTTCCCCTCTATCTACCTCTCATAGACCTGTTTTCCATTACCCTACCGGCTCTAGTTTCTACCTTGCACGCACCTCTCTTCTCCCTGCTGGCCCGACTACATTGTCTAAGACCACCACTCTGCCCTATTCTCCTCTCGATCTACATTCCCTACACCAGCACTCTAACCCCAGACCTTGGCTAAACTGTCATACACACATGCTCCTGTACTCGCTCCTCTGAACGCCTCCGGAGGAAGTCTCAAACTCTGACTGATTTACTCCACTACAAATTCCTCCCATCTTGTTTCAACTCTGCTCTCTCCCAGGCTCAAACAAAGCTAATTTTCTTCACTAAATAAGTACTGAAAAGTATAACCCACGCTTCCTCTTATCTGTCTTTAACTTCTCAGACTCCCAACTGTATGCTTCTCTTCCTCCACTACACCGCAAGACTATTCAAGGGTGGATTCCATTTGCCAAGGCAACCTCCTTTGACTCCTGCCTTGTTGGACTTCTGTCATATAGGAGGAAGTGCCCCTGTTGCTTGCCCCCTCTGCCATCACTTCTTCCTCCCACCAACACCTCAAAAACAATCGGTACACTTACACATGTTTTAAACTCCTCCCTCCTTCCAGCATGCTATATTTAAGCCCATTCTAAAAAATTACAACCATTGCCCTTACTGGTCTCTCTATCGCTCTGTTTCTCTCCTGCCTTTTGTCTCTAAGCTCCTTGAATGCTATATGTTCTCTCGCTAGCTCCATTTTCTTTATACCCCTATGCTCTCCTTTAAACCTCTACAATCTGGTTTCTGCACTGCTCACGCCAATGAAACAGTCCTCTCCAAAACAACTAAATGACCTTCATGCTGCCTACGACCAAGGACGTTACACCCTGCTTTGACTTCTCTACGGCTTTTGAAGCTGTGAACCATCCTCTTCTACATACCCTGGTATCTGTCACAAAGCTCTATCCTCTATTTATTCTTACATGGTCCTTTTGCCAACACCTCTTCTTCCTCTGTCAGTGTACCCCAGGGGTCTGTCCTAGAACCTCTTGTCTCTCTATACCCTCTCTCCCTAGGTGACCTTTTCACATCTTGTGGTTTCAAATATCACCTCTATGCTCGTACACAAATGTACTTTCCAACCCCCGACGTTACACCCGCTGTCTCTCCGCAATATCATCCAGGATTGCCCTCCGCCGACTCAAACTTAACGTGTCTTAGGCCTCGCATATAGTGGGCGCGCGACGGAGCATCCACAGTAACGGGGAGGCGGGGGCGTAACGTCACGAGACTGGTTCGCTATCAGGGTGAACCGCTCACATGACCCGGCTGCCGTGTGACAAAATCTAAATCTTTTGGCGGCTGAAATATCTGCTGCTCTGTTGCGCGCACTATGGCCGTCCCCATAGATCCCCTGCATTTTATTCGCGCCGTGCGGAGTATGGACGCAGCCTAAGTCCAAGCTCCTTATAGTTCATTCCAAACCAGGCGCTACTGCCCTCTTCCCCATCATGGTCAACAGCCCGACTTCCTGACGATTTCTCCGGTGACACAATGCCCTTCACTCCGCCTTTCTGCTACTAAAACGCTAACACAGGCCCTCAGTCTCTCGTCTTGACTATTGTAACCTTCTAGTGTCTGGTCTCCCTGCCGCTCACCTGTCTCCCCTACACACTGCTGCTATAGTCACTTCACTCTCGTCTAGGTGTCTTCTGTCCTGCTGACAGGTGGGGGACCAAAGAGCAGGAGACAGCAGGGCTAGTTGGAGCCGGGAGCAGAGATGTGCGTGTGTCAATGTGTAAAAGATACACTGTCATATACACACACAGCATCTAACAAAAGGCTGGCTCCTAAAAATGTCTGACTCCTAAGTATTTTATTTTTTCTGCCACTTATGATTTATAAATAAATATCTATATATATACACACACACACGCCCAAGGATGTAGCTGCCACTTCATGGGATTGGCCCTGCAGTTGACCCCATGACATCGTAGCTATGTCATAATCTATGTGTCGCGTCCTGCGCTCCACGTGACCTTACAGAAAGAGTAACAGGAGGGCGACTCCCGCTCTGGCGTCAGTGATGGAGCGATCACGTGATCACCATGTTGTCGCGGCCCCTGCAGCACTCAAATGGTTAAACACATAAGAAAAAGTGTTGCTCAGCAACGCTTGGCCCTGCCCCTCCCAAATCCCTGCTCCATCACACGCACCCCCACTCCAAATCACTGCTCCCTCACCCTCACTCCAAATCACTGCTCCCTCACCCTCACCCCCACTCCAAAAGCCTCCCCCCCAAAATCCCTGCTCCGACACCCGCAGCCTCCCCCCCCCAATCACTGCTCCGACACCCGCAGCCTCCCGCCCCCCAAAAAAATCACTGCTCCGACACCCGCACCCCCCCCCAAAATCACTGCTCCGACACCCACACCCTCGCCCCCAAATCACTGCTCTGACACCCACACCCTCCCCCCCAAATCACTGCTCCGACACCTGCAGCCTCCCCCCCTAAATCACTGCTCTGCCACCTGCAGCCTCCCCCAAAGTTCCTCTTCTGTGTTAACACCGCACTAAGTTTCACATTTAGGTCACTTCCTTCTGTCACACACCCAGTCAGCACCCCATGACAAGCCACTCTGCGGGGCAGGATTCCCCTCTCCCTGTATTGTATCTGTAGCCCTCTGTATATCAGATTGTAATATACAGAGGGTATGTAGAATACAAGGAGAGATTACAGTCTGTTTAATGAGATGACAGACTGTCAAATTTCTATGTGCTGTGTACCGCGCGCTATACTGTAATTGTGACGCGCTTTGCGTCCAATTGGGAGAAATGCGCTATATGAAACAAAGTTATTATTATCATTATAATTATTTCAATTCTATGGAGATCTCAATGTGATGTTATCATTTCATGTTAAACTGGTTCCCCAGTAGGGAACTCTTTCCATGTAAAATTTTGTGTCACAGACCTGAGGTCATATTGATGACCAACAAATGATGTAGACTTATTGATATGTATATATGTATGTTTGCACTGTTCTGTTTTCCTGTGACAACAAATAAAGATTTAAAAAAAAAAAATCTCAATGTGTTGCCCCCTCTCCATCAGCAGAAATGTATACAGCAGAAACAGAGGCTTGTGCTGTACATACCTGCACAAAAAGTTTGGAAGTGCAGAGCGCCTGCACCCGTGTTTATATATACATGGGTATGACATGGTACCCATGGGGGAAGGCTATAATGCGGACCCTCCAGAATACTCCCATGGCCAAAGAGATCTAAGAAGTGGTCCACAGGAGCGCAAAGACGATACACATTCTGAGTACAGTATAGAATGTACCTCCTTGTCTCTGTATCTACGCCCATATTGTCTGCTCCTCACCCTGTATTATTATTCCTTCCAGTAATGGTCTACATACAACTATGTAGAAGCACATAGCCCTATAATGTATATACACATACACACACAGCCTTATGTATATACAGACAGTATAAGCAAATATATTTATATACACACACACACACTGTATAATACAGGGAAATGCACCATTATGTATATACAGATATTAGACACAATCACAATATGTGTGTGTGTGTGTGTGTGTGTGTATATATATATATATATATATATATATATATATATACATACACACACTGTACATATTATACACACGCGCACACTGTAATCAGATACATGCCTGTGTGTGTGTAAAATTGTGTATGCACGCTTACATATTTTACAGTGTAAGTGCACTGAGAACTATGTATCACAAATAATCATAAATGTATATGTTAATATCTACTCTATATCATCATGTATACTGTAACGTTATATATATCATATGTAGAGGCTAAATATATGTACATAACTATGTATAACATAGATACTCCTGTATGTGTGTGTATGTATGTGTGTGTGTGTGTGTGTGTACACATACACACACGATGTTATATAAATACAGCTAACATTATTATATGTTATTGTGTACATAAATACATATATGCACACACGTATATGTATAAATATGAATTCTCCATTAATACGGAATATAAATATATATATATATATATACACACACATACATATGTACACATACTTCTCTGCCCCCCTGGATCAGTACTGATACTAATGACATTATTATTATAACTTGTGATTAACCCTTTCCCTCCCCATTTCCGGGTTCCTATTAAGCAGGAAGTGCCGCACACAGGCTCTGCTCCCCGGCTCACTATGTGGCAGCGCCTGCTCCCGCTCCCTCCTCCTCCTCCTCACTTGTCTCGGGCGGTGGGTGGGTGGGTGGGGGGGGGGCAGCTCCTGTCCGGTCACTTTATCACCGACCACCCGCGGAAAGCGACAGCGGAACCACCTCCCGGACACCGGCCGCACCCGGAAACTGGCTCCGCCCTCGCAGCGCACGGATTGGTCGCCGGTCGCTCCCTCCCCGCCACTGATTGGCGAGTCACAGCCGCTTATCACCGCTACGCAAAAACCGCAGCGCTGGCGCCTCGCTGTACAGCTACGCAAATTGCGTAAGTGCTGCGTGGAACAGACCATTTGAAACATATAGGGGGGGGGGAACAACATTTAAGACTCTAAATTCATAGTAACGGCAACTAATATCTCCAATAAATAACACCTATTAATACATGTAAATATCTACATATCGATTATGAAGATCAATAGAGAATTATCTAAAGAGTCACATTCTATGCTCTCAGAGACTCGAATACACACATACGTCACCGCTCCAAGGTCTGGTAAAGCAAGAGACAGCACTCAATTGTACAAAACTTCACAAAGTGTATTGGTGAAAATAGTGGTACATCAAGAAACCAAGGCTAACGTATGTCTATATTATCCATATGGGGCAAGCACCTACAGCCTATCAGCACCTAAGGAGTGCCAACTGTTCTATTTGACATATATATATATCTATCCCTCTTTCCCCTTAATAAAGAGTCTACCGGTACTGCTGTTACCCGTTGGCTCAAAGAAGGCCAGAACCTCCGCCACTGGGAGCCTGGGGTGATCGGATAGCCACCTCAGTGCAGCGCCTCCACCTGAAAGGTGTCCTGACGCAGCAGGATAAGTCCCTCCCAGGAACAATGCCAGTAATACACACACACGTCTGTATATATAATAACAACCTTTACTGTAAACCATAAACAGTACCCTGTGCCACACAGTATAACAACCCCAACTCTGTACCACCAATGAGTGTCCCCAAAGTACATTAGGTGCTAGGCACCAATATCCTGATGTTCTTTTCCCCAATGTTCGAGCCCACCCAAAATTGTATGGGGTAGCGTTACCCCGTGAGTTGTTGGTGTACTTTATGAGGTACCTGACGAGTACTCTAGTACTCGGTGCGGCCGACTTAGCGATGGGGATCCGCTGATCCAGTGACGTCACCATCCGCAATGGCGTCCGCCTCTGCGTTGGGTGGTCACCGGTAGGAGGGTTCCATCTTTAAGAGTCTCTGTACATAGGTGGTCTGGTCCCAGACCACAGGCCGCAATCACCGTGAGGTGTCTTCCTCTGTGTCCCTGACACACTACTCAGTAAATGGTGAAGCGTCCCTATCTAGGGCCTTCCCTGAAGCAACCACAAGCTCACTTGAGTGTGGTCTATCTGGGACCTAAGGGGGTACTCTGGCCACTGACACTCAGACCCTACTTTTCCCTTCTCTGTCCTGGCTCTGAGTGGCGTGGTCCCTCTGAGCGCTCCAAATGTATCAATCTGATCACAGGTGATTCCGGCCGAGCGATTATCTGCTGCAGCCCATGAGTCTAGCAGCCCCAGGGCCTGCTGGGGATTGTAGTTCCCCTGTGGAGTACTTCTGTAATGGCCGCCGCTGTGGAACTGCTCTGCGCATGCGCGAGGAGTGCAAAGATGGCCACCGTCTGTGCCAAGGAGCTTCGGCGATGCACTCGCCTCCCTTACAGCCGCCACTACCTCCGCAGCTACCGGTGTTGGTCCCCAATATGATCGGGGAACTTGGGCATTCCTGAGGCTCAGGGCATATTAGCGCATCCACATCCATGGTGTGGGACTTACCGGTGTTCAGCTGGGGTATTTCCAGCCGAACCTGCACTACACCGTCGATGGGGTAATCCTCGTTGCTGAGGCCCCACAGCTTCATCTTGTCGGCCGACTGCAAGGACAGATGTTTAAGATGTTGATCATAGAACGGCCGGTACCCAATGTTCACCTGGGACCCAGTGTCCAGCAAAGTCGATGCATATATGCCGTCCACGAGGACACGGATGATGGCAGCCGGTCCTACGAGACGGTAAGCATTTGATGATGAGGTTTCGTCGGGTTCTGCCTCTGAGGGCGGGGAGGTTGTTTCTGCGGTCTGTACCTTGCATATCATGGACTTGGTATGGAACGTTCTAGTTGGAGTTTTTTTTGGATCCAGACAGCCCCGTGAGAAGTGACCCTTCTGGCCACAGTTGTAGCAGATGAGGCCACTTGGGTCCACGAGGGCCCTGTAAATAGGGGATGTTCTCCCAGATGTCCTGGACTTAGCTGTAGGCGACTTGGGAGGAAGATCCTCCTCAGTGCTGTAGGTCACCTTGACCTTCGGAGCTGATGCCCCCTTGCTTCACCCTTGAGGGGCTCTTTGGCCTTTTTAGGGGCATGGAAGTGCAGCTGGACTTCGTGCTTTCTGATGTGCCACATCAAATCCATGTAGCTAGGGGGTACGGCGATGGCAGGAGCACCTCGCATCAGAAGGGCCACTGGGTGTGAAGGTAGTGATCCCTTCAGCAGTTGTTTGAACCGGTACTGGTCTACCACGGTGGCCGAAATGATTTTCTTAGAGAGCAGTGTCCACAGGAATAGTTAGAGCCTGCGGACAAATGCGGATAATCTTCTCCCTCCTTTTGGTGGAGAGCCCTGAACGGAGCCAGAAGCTCGTCCTCGTCGTCTTCGCTTGTATAAGATTGGGTTAAGAGTTCCACTAACTTGTGAGCGGTAACGTCTCCCTATGTGTCTCGGTGCATCCATACTTGTTGCACAGCCGGGGGTCGGAGGCATTCAGCCAGCTGCTGTCTCTTGACGGCCTCTGAGCAAGACCACTCGTCTATCACATGGAGAGTGTGCTCCCTCCAGGTCTCGAACCCTTCTTCTCCTAAAGGTGTGGGCACTTTCCCGGAGAAGGCATTGAGTTTTCTGTAATTCTGCGACTGTGAAGACATAGTTAGGGCCTCCACTAATTGTGGTAGGGTCACTCCCAGCTGCCGCTTGATAAGCGACCATCATTTCCAGCCCCTGGACTAGGGGTGGTGACTATGGGGGACTCCCGGCCCAACTGAGGACCCCTTGCGTGGCACTTGGGGTGAAGGTTACCTGGGGTAGGGGTATGTCTACCCTGTTGGGGGTACTGGAGACTGGCGCAGTAGTTGGCCATCCCCCAGGGAAGGAGGACGTTGTGGCTTGAGAGGGGGGCTCTGAGGAGAGTCCTGAAGTGAACATTTCCCGGATCTCTATTAACTCAGGATATATGAGCGGGTAGTCTTTGGGCGGGGCCTCTGGGGTATGGAGAGTCTGTGGGGCATCTACCTGACATATTTCTTGACCCGCCATTAGTAATATGGTGCTCCACTGATATGTGGTATCAAATTCGCACCCTCTAATCCATGCTTTGCTTAGACCGGGGAGTCGTTTTAGGTTGTCCCGGATCTCTGTTTGGGACATGAGAGCGGGGACATTCCTTACTGCAACCACGTGGCTGGGGGGTTCTTTGACCTTGAAGGCCCAGGCATGGACTTCCTGTCTTGAGGGCACCAGCATAGTGGAGAATTAGGTTGACTTAATTTGGACTGTTGAGTAGGGCACCCCAGATCTGAGATCTCAGCAGCGCCTCCACATGTAGGCCTCTTTCCCCTTAAGAAAGAGTCTACCGGTACTGCCGTTACCTGTTGGCTCACAGTATGCCAGGGCCTCTGCCACTGGGAGCCTGGGGTGATCAGATGTCCACCTCGGTGCTGCACCGCTACCTGAAAGGGATCCTGACGCAGCAGGATAAGCCCCTCCCAGGAACAATACCAGTAATACACACACGTCTGTATATATAATAACAACCTTTACTATGAACCATAAACAGTACCCTGTACCACCCAGTATAACAATCCAAACTCTGCACCACAAATGAGTGTCCCCAAAGTACATTAGGTGCTAGGCACCAATACCCTGAGGTCCTTTTCCCCAATGTCCTGGCCCACCCAAGAGTGTAGGGAGTAGCGCTACCGCGTGAGTTGTTGGTGTACTTTGTGAGGTACCTGACGATTACTCCAGTACTTGGTGCTGCCGACTTAGCGATGGTGATCCGCTGATCCAGTGAAGTCACCATCCGCCATGGCATCCGCCTCTTCGTTGGGTGGTCACCGGTAGGAGGGTTCCATCTTTAAGAGTCTCTGTACATAGGTGGTCTGGTCCCAGACCACAGGCCGCAATCACCGTGAGGCGTCTTCCTCTGTGTCCCTGACACTACTCAGTAAATGGGGAAGCGTCCCTATCTAGGGCCTTCCCTGAAGCAACCACAAGCTCACTTGAGTGTGGTCTATCTGTGACCTAAGGGGGTACTCTGGCCACTGACACTCAGACCCTACTTTTCCCTTCTCTGTCCTGGCTCTGCCTGGCGCGGTCCCTCTGAGCGCGCCAAATATATCAATCTGATTGCAGGGGATTCCGGCCGAGCGATTGTCTGCTGCAGCCCATGTATCTAGCAGCCACAGGGCCTGCTGGGGATTATAGTTCCCCTGCAAAGTACTTCTGTAATGGCCGCCACTGTGGAACTGCTCTGTGCATGCGCGAGGTGTGCAAAGATGGCTGCCGCCTGTACCGAGGAGCTCCGGCGATGCACTCGCCTCCCTTACAGCCCGCCACTACCTCCGCAGCTACCGGAGGTAAGAGGGAGCCGAGGGAAGCCAAGCGGGGGACCTGGCTACATACATATATATATATATATATATATATATATATATATATATATATATATATATATGCAAATACAACTGTATGCTCATCTGCATGTCTTAGGCAGGTCTGCAACCCCGCCTTTCCCCATTATCACCCAGCATACAGCACTTCCACTGCAGCAAGGGATTCTGGGAAATGACATGCAAATGAGCACACTGTCACTTTTTGCCTCAAAAACCATTTTTAACATGGTTCCCTATAAATTATACTGGGGCACAGACAGATTTCCCAGGGCCCAGGACTACAGTTGTATGTATGTATGTCTTTATTTATATAGCACCATTAATGTACATAGTGCTTCACAGTAGTAATACACGTGACAATCATATAAATAACAAATAATATAAATAACAGGTCATGGGAATAAGTGCTTCAGACATAAAAGTAACATTAAGGAAGAGGAGTCCCTGCTCCGAGCTTTCAGTCTAATTGGTAGGTAGGAAGAAGACAGTAGGAGGGAGTTCTGGTAAGTGCGTCTGCAGGGGGCCAAGCTTTATGTATCATGTATAGTATTAGCCACAGTGCTATTCATATGCTTCTTTAAGCAAATGTGTCTTAAGGTGGGTCTTAAAGGTGGATAGAGAGGGTGCTAGTCGGGTATTGCGGGGAAGGGCATTCCAGAGGTGTGCGGCAGTTTTGACACCCCCCGTGTCTGCAGCCTCGCAAGTCCCCACTTCACACCTAGTTGCGAGCCCCGCCCTCTATCCCCCCCACATCCTCTCTACGCTACCACTTAATTACCGCCCCCCCTCTTACTCAATCCCGCTCCCTCAGTCCTCCATTCACACTCAATCCCTTCTCCCCCGCCCGATACCCATACAATTCCCCCCCACACACAGTACCCCCACCCCCATCCAAAATGCAATACCCTCCCCCTTCACAATGGAATATCCCCCCCACCCCCTACATATACACACACACAGGCTCGCCCGGAAGTCCAGTCCGGGAGAGCCGGGACCCGGCAGCTGGACGCAGGAGTTGGGCCCGACCTCTGGCTGAGCCGACCTTCCAGCCAGGTCCCCCGGCCTTGGGCCCGAGACACTTGTACTGGCTCTCCCCCACTTTCAGATGGATAGAGCGATAGATAGAGTGATAGATAGATAGAGTGATAGATAGTTAGATAAAAACAGCGCCCAATACTCTAGATGATGGGAAGAAATTATAAATGAGAACCATCAATAATTATTAGGGATAGATGTGCAAAATATAAAAAATATAGATATGCATATAAATAAGTGAACACCAATGTTCTCAAGTGAAGGTGAGAGATTATGCCAAAAAATGACAAAAGGGAGATGTTCATGGATGTACAAGGAGCGGAACTACATCCAATGTACCATACACACAAACACACACACATTGTGATACATGGGGCTGTACCAGATTCACGGAAAGCTAAATAGTTAAATATATGTGGCTCGAGGTGTAATGAAAATTAAAATGAATGGTTCTTGAAGACTCCAGGCAGCTTCCCACAGGAACAACCACTTCCTACCACGAAATCTAAAAAAAACAAGGAGAGAGAGCGCACGCTCCACGGTATAAAACCAGATTTAACCATTTAATCAGACCAGGAAATCTAAAATCATCACACTCACAAACGCCAGAGCGATATCCGCATTTCTGAGACAAATCTCAAGGTCCCGACGCTGCGTCCCCTGACGATGAGACGCATAGGGACGTTTGTTTGCATAGAGACGCATAGAGACGTTAGGCACTCACACGTCATCACACAGATGATCCTGAGGAACACAGTGCCAGAGGAACGCAGCACACTGTGCCAAGTTGCCGGAGGACGTCCATTGAGGTGGTGCCATCTACCCCTAGTCCCGGATCGGATGCTGTGCCACGGCTGGTTTTCTATTTGGACCTTGTTGTGGCGACAGGGCCCAGAGATTTGTCTCAGAAATGCGATTATCACTCTGGCGTTTGTGAGTGCGATGATGTGAGATTTTCTGGTATATAGGTACAATGTATGAATTAGACAAACAATGAGTAATTAAGAGTCAGGGTACGTGCAAAAGTAAGCGAAAAATATCAACGAACTAGAGAAACGAATCCCCATATGTGCGAGCACTCTTACAACGTCATCAGCGGAGAGACAACTTCCAATTGAACAACTAAGTGTATGGCAACAAAGAAAAAGTAAGTTAGAAGCGCAGTCAATACAGGGTTGGTGTCAAACTCTATATCTTTATTATATCTTGTCCCAGGGATAACCGTCCCTGACGAAGCCTTTTGGTGAAACGCGTAGGAGGAGGAGCAATAGGGTGTTTGCTTCCATACAGTGCAGTGGAGTAGAGCTGTCAACACCATACGCTGGGCTCCAGCTGATCAAAACCCGTTTGCCTGGTCATCGGCAACCAGCAGGAGGAGGAGAGCTAACAGACGAAGCCCAGAGACTACCGGGAAGGGTCTGTGCGTCACAGCCGGAAGTGACATCAGACCCGGACACCCGGAGGGCTGTCTGCTATCGTGCGCCCTAGCGCTTCTGAGCAGCTTGCTACGGAGCAGATTTCGGGGCTAAGGAATACTACTGGACCCCAACGGACCAAAGTGGATCAAGGGTGAGCATATTGAGCATTGTCTCAACCCTGGGGTACCCTCGGCTTTCTACCTAAAACCTGCCCGGGCAGTGCACAGATTGCAAGACTTAGACTAACTATCGGGCGACTCCCGTTTTTAACTCCTTGAAGACCAACCAAGTGCAATTGCACAAACAGCTTAATCTGCGCAGTTTTTAACATTACTATTAATGTATTGATTTTCATGTTGTTGTTGTCCTAGAGGGTTATCCCTGGGACAAGATATAATAAAGATATAGAGTTTGACACCAAACCTGTATTGACTGCGCTTCTAACTTACTTTTTCTTTGTTGCCACGCATTTATCAGGGACTAGGGGTTCCCTGTTTTAAGAAGCTGCATCATTCATTGGGTTGTGTCTGTCTCACTCATATATATATTCTTTTTAGCAATACCCTATACGCACCGGACTGGTTCATGTCACAAGTTTTTTTTTTTTATAATATTTTTTTTTTTATATATATATACATTTTATTGTTAATCCTGCTCATTGCCCATATTCATAGTAACATCCCATTTGGCGCATTTTTTTGTTTTTTCTTGTATCAACTAAGTGTATGGAGCAGGTCCCTAGTTCAGGACCAGTGTGTTACACAGTATGATTTGATGTTAGAATTAAAAAGTAAACTTTATTGTGAGCTGTGCTCAAGTAGTAAAATAAAGGTGTGGACACAAAATGTGAATTGGAGTTTATCCACATATTAAACTCCAACTAAAGTCTAAATAAAGTATAGAAGCGAATATATATTAAAACTCTGCAGAGGTAACTGTGTACTAAATGTAGCACTTTAGTAAGTACTAATAACGCTTAGTGTGGTCCATCTGAGAATGGATAGTCTTTGTCAGACCTAATTTGTTCTGACAACGATAGGTATCAGTCTATTTATCATAAATGATGTTGCTTGGGTCACACACTCGACGGGTGTGTGTGTGTGTGAACTGAGAGACTTGGGTAAGGATAAGTACGTCTGAAGATCCAGTTAGTAAATCGTCTGTAAGTGTTAATTAACATATACAGCCTGTGCAGTAGAGCCTGTCTAGGGGGTGGTCTAATACTTAGGGTAGTGGGATACGAGCTCCCTGGTGGGATGAATGTCTGTGACCAGAGTTCCCCCTCCCCTGTACACAGATCCAGGTAAGAATTATTAGTGCATGACCACATAATACATGACGGCTCAGCAGCCTATAGATGAGTAGTAATATGAGGCGACGGACTTAGTGGATCATGCAAAGACAGAACTTAATCCCCTGCTGTGGGTTACCAGGATCCCCTAGGATAGCTGAGATATTCCCCAGATGACCACATTGAGGACACAATATCCCACGTAGATAGGGTGAACTGGGTTGACGGAGCGGTAGGCAACGTGTCCCTGTGCAAAAGTAAGCAAAACCCTGGTTTTATCAGCTAAATTAAAGGGGATAATTAGAATCAGATGTTTAAATAATTAGGTAGATCTTCAGGTGTAGTTTGGGAGGCCCCACCCTATATAAAGATCAGAAACTTTGTGAGTTTGGTCTTCACCATACAGGTGTGTGGAAATACGTCATGTCATGATCAAAAGAAATCTCTGAGGGCCTCAGAAAAGCCGTTATTGATGCTCATCATTCCAGAAAGGGTTACAAACCCATTTATAAGGATTTGGGGCTTCACCGATCCACTGTCAGACAGTCTATTAATTGAGAAAGTTCATGACCACAGTCACTCTGCCAAGGAGTGGTCATCCTACCAAAATCTCTCCAAGAAGAAACCGGCAAATCATCCAGGAAGTCACAAAGAATCCCAGAGTAACATCCAAGGATCTGCAGGCCCCGCTCGCATTGGCTAATGTGAGTGTTCATAACTCATCTATCAGAAAAAGACTGAACAAGAACGGTGTTCATGGAAGGACAGCCAGGAGGAAACCACTGCTCTCTAAAAAGAACATTGCTGTCGTCTGAAGTTCGCCAAAGAGAAAGATCCACAAGACTTCTGGAACAATGCTCCCTGGACAGACGAGGCAAAGGTAGAACTTTTTGGCCTCAATGAGAAACGTTATGTTTGGAGACACGCAAACACTGCGTTTAAACAGAAGAACCTGACATACACAGACCGCGATATGCGGTCTGTAGGGAGCCGGAGCGGGAGGTGGGCGGGAGTGGGAGGCTTGAGCGGGAGGGGGGGCGTGGCTTGAGCGGAGGGACCCGCTACTCTCCACCCCTCCCTCCCTCCACGGGCTCGGGCTGGCACTCATACACACACACACAGACAGACAGAGGCAGGCACTCACGCACTCAGACACACACACACACACACAGACAGGCACGCACGCACTCAGACACACACACAGACAGGCACACACATACACAAACACAGATAGGCACTCAGACACACATATACACACACAGACAGGCACTCACGCTGCTTTCACTCCACACTCCTCCCCGCTCCCCGAAGCCTCTCCTCCTCCCGAAGCCTCCCCTCCCCATTGGCTCACAGCCACACCACATGACGCGTCAACGCTAGGGACCACCATTCTCTTGTATCCCATAGCGGCTGACGCGCCACAGCGTGTAGTAAGCTGTGCAGCCAGGGGGGACCGGGACCGGCTCCGCAGGATTCCCCTGCTGGTGGGGAACTCGCGTGTGGCCGCCCGCGCCAACGAGCGCAGCGGGACCGAGGCCTTAAGCATGCTGGTGGGAGTGTGATGGTTTTGTGCTGCTTTGCTGTATCAGAACCAGGGCGGCTTGCCTTCATTAACACAACTATGAATTCTGCATTGTATCAGAAGATTCTAGAGGAGACTGTCAGGCCATCCGTCCGTGAGCTGAAGCGAAAGCGGGTCACGCAGCAAGACAATGATCCTAAACATACAAGCAGATCTACAAAAGAATGGCTGCAGAAGAAATTCCGCGTTTTAGAACGACTTAGTCAAAGTCCAGACCTAAACCCCATTGAAATGTGTGGCAGGACCTGAAGCGAGCTGTCCATGCAAGGAAGCCCTCACATGTCACTGAGATAAAGCAGTTCTGTAAGGAGGAATGGGCCCAAATTCCCCAAACCCGACGTGAGAGACTGACCAGCAGTTACAGGACACGCGCAGTTACAGGCATTGCTGCTCAAGGGGGCGCCACCAGGTACTGAATCCAGAGGTTCACTTCCTTTCTCACACATGGATAATAAAATAATAAATGTTTAATCATTTATCGATAAAAAATGTTGAAAAAGTATCATGTTTTTGTGTCATTTGTGTGATCAGGTTCTTTGTATCTATTATTAAGGCTCAGATTAAGAGCTAATAACATTTTAGGTTTGAAATATGTGAAAATCCTGAGTGGCTCACAAACTTTTTCTTGGACCCTTCTATTCTTCATCATATCGTGTAGAAAAATCCTTTGATTTTCATGAAAACATGAGCAACACAGTTATACATATATAGTAATAGTTATTTTTATTATTTCATATAGCGCAGCACATAGGACTGTTACAGGCACAGGTCCCTGCCCCGTGGAGCTTACAATTTGTGTTTTTGGTGCATGAGGCACAGGGAGATAAAGTGACTCGCCCAAGGTCACAAGGAGCCGGCACCGGGAATTGAACCAGGTTTCCTATTCACACTCAGTTGTTCAAACTCGGTGTCTTTTCCTCACCGAGCAGCTCCTTCCGATTGTAATGACATCATCAACTGCGTAGTTACACAACGGTGTTTAGCGAAGATAAGCCCCCCCCCCCCCCGTTATAAAGTGCTTGAGACAGAGGAAGAATTACGGTCCAAAACGCCGACATAAAATGCCCCCTGATAAAGGACGGTCCTGAATTTAAAAAAAGTCCGGGTATTTTTTGGCGCTTGCCAGCTGCTCCTGCGTGGCTGATCATTCATGCGCATTGGCAGCCGGCAGCTGCCCATTGCGCATGCGCGGCCGTTACGTTTCCAGCCGCTCATGGGTGCTGGCCGTTCGCGCATGCGCAAAATTTATCCCGGGGAAAATGTGGTCACCTTACGTTAGGACTGAAAAAAACTCGGTCATAAAAGTGATGCCCCACAGCTTGAAGCGTCGCCCGGGCACTGCTCTCGTCTCCGGGCGTTTCAGCAGCAGGAGGGCGACATTACGAACACACACTTTGACCTCAAACTTTATAGTAATCTTAGTGTTTCAGATCACAACAGTTTAACACATCTTCGCGCTACGGAGGAAAAACTCCTATTTCTTGTTTAATGACCCCGCCCCCTGCAGTGTGTACATAATACAGTGACATCAATTTAGTTGACATCCGTTGATTGTCTACACCAGGGGTGCACAAATTTTGACCCTGCGCCCCCCCCCCCCCTCCCGGCTCGTGCCCCCCCTCCCTCCCGGCTCGTGCCCCCCCTCTCATGCTCGGCTCCAGCGTCACCTGACATCACTTTGCCGTGTCCACGTGACGCGACTCCGAGGCGTCCTTTGACGCCAGGTTACCATGGCGACACGTTTGCCAAAGACCAGGTACGAGAAGCTGCAGAGGCCTTGCGCGGTCCCCTGGCATTTAAATTTACATGCCTTTGGGGGAGAGCGCGGGATCTCCGTAGCTGTCGTGCCTCCCCCTCCCGGAACATCTCCCGCCCCCCACTTTGCACACCCCTGGTCTACAATGTGCTTCTTATATAGCGTTCATCATTAGTATTATCATTTATTTACCATGCGCCAACATATTCCATAGCGTAGCACAGAGAACATAACGTGTTCATCTACATAACAGCGCAACAACTGTGCATATTGTCACGGGGAATGAGCAAGAAGTATATTAGATACCGTATGATGAAAAGCGTAAGGGTCCGTTTTTTCCTGAACACGATGTATACACATTTATAGATTGCGTGTATATAAAATAATCTTTAGCCCTGGTCTCCCCAGAGCTGGGTGAGGCCTCCCCAGTGATCTCCCAGGTGCTGTAGCTGCAGCCTCTTCTCCACGTCGCTCCAACACATTGTCTGATCTCCTCCCATCTTACTTTCGGTCTTTTAATCTCTCTTGGATTTGACTCGAATACCATCTTTGTCCAACAGCGGTCATTTCTTCTGGCGATATATCCGACCCATTGCCACATACACACGCACGCTGTACAGACGAGCAGGGGCGGCGCTCCGACTGCTAAGGAGCGAGCCTGGGTGCTGAACACATCGGGGACATAAGGTGCTATAGAAAATATCGGCACTCGCACAGATCTTTTGATGAAATCAAACGGGAATTTTATTTGATCACCGTTGGGGTTGGTGGTGTCCTCTCCCCCTCTCTCTCCGAGACGGGAACAACCAAATCGTCGCTCAACTAAAAATTCATGTTTGATTTCATCAAAAGATGCGAGTGCTGAACATGCACACGTGAACACAGACTAACACGCAAACGAACAAGCGCACGCACACAAGCGCACGCCACCTGGGGCAGGTGCTGATTAGCCCTTTATACACGGGAGAAGTGGAGTCCTGAGGGTAGTGCTGCTACCTTTGAAGTGGGAGAAGCAGCGTCGGTGCTGATTTCTGCTGATATCATCCCTGACACCTCGGGCTGATGGAGCTCACATTTCTCTCTCCCCTCGCGGTCCTGCTCTCCATGTTACCATCTCCTTCCCTTTCTGTACTTTTTCTCTTCTTTCTCCCCCCCCTCCCTCCCTCCATCCCCAACCCCCCCACCCTCCATCCCCAGCCCCCCCCCCATTTCTCTCTCTCCCCCCCTCTTCTCTGTCTGTCTTGGTCCCCCTCTGTCCCTGCTTTCTGTGTCTCTCCGCTCCCTATTGACCCTGTATTCCTTCCTTTGCTTTATTTCTTAGTCTATGCCCCTGAGAGACAGAGACAGGGGGGGGAGGGGGGCAGAGTGAGACGGGGGTGGGGGGGGGGTGGGGAAGGGGAGAAGAGACAAGGAGGGGGGGAGACAGAATGAGACACAAGGAGGGGGGGGCAGAGTGAGATGGAGATGGGGCTACAGAGAGACCGGGAAAGGGGGGGGGGAGAGAATGAGAGACCGGGAGGGGGGGGGAGAAATACTGAGACGGGAGGGGGGGGACCAGAGACAGACAGGGCGAGGGGGGGGGAGACAGTGAGTGAGACAGGGCGAGGGGGAGGGACAGTGAGTGAGACAGGGCGAGGGGGGGAGGGACAGTGAGTGAGACAGGGCGAGGGGGGAGGGACAGTGAGTGAGACAGGGCGAGGTCGGGGGGGAGACTGAGTGAGAGGGCGAGGGGGGGGAGGGACAGTGAGTGAGACAGGGCGAGGGGGGGAGGGACAGTGAGTGAGACAGGGCGAGGGGGAGGGACAGTGAGTGAGACAGGGCGAGGTCGGGGGGAGACAGTGAGTGAGACAGGGCGAGGGAGACAGAATGAGACACGGAGGGGGGCAGAGTGAGATGGAGATGGGGCTACAGAGAGACCGGGAAAGGGGGGGGGAGAGAGAATGAGAGACCGGGAGGGGGGGGAAATACTGAGACAGGGGAGGGGGGGACCAGAGACAGACAGGGCGAGGGGGGGGAGGAAAGTGAGTGAGAGACCAGGGGGGGGGGGGGAGAGAAAGAGTGAGTGAGACAGGGCGAGGGGGGGAGGGACAGTGAGTGAGACAGGGCGAGGGGGGGAGGGACAGTGAGTGAGACAGGGCGAGGGGGGAGGGGACGGTGAGTGAGACAGGGCGAGGTCGGGGGGAGACAGTGAGTGAGACAGGGCGAGGGGGGAGGGACAGTGAGTGAGACAGGGCGAGGGGGGGGAGGGACAGTGAGTGAGACAGGGCGAGGGGGGGGAGGGACAGTGAGTGAGACAGGACGAGGTCGGGGGGAGACAGTGAGTGAGACAGGGCGAGGGGGGGAGGGACAGTGAGTGAGACATGGCGAGGTCGGGGGGAGACAGTGAGTGAGACAGGGCGAGGGAGACAGAATGAGACACGGAGGGGGGCAGAGTGAGATGGAGATGGGGCTACAGAGAGACCGGGAAAGGGGGGGGGTAGAGAGAATGAGAGACCGGGAGGGGAGGGGGAGAAATACTGAGACGGGAGGGGGGGACCAGAGACAGAGAGGGCGAGGGGGAGACAGTGAGTGAGAGACAGGGCGGGGGGGGGGGGAGAAACAGTGAGTGAGACAGGGCGGGGGGGGGGGGGAGGGACAGTGAGTGAGACAGGGCGAGGGGTGGGAGGGGCAGAGAATGAGACAGGGAGAGGGGGCACAGAGTGAGTGTCCGGGACAGGGGGCAGAGAATGAGACACAGGGAGAGGGGGAAGAGTGAGACAGGGAGGGGGGGGGGGGAGAAAGAGTGAGACAGGGAAGGGGGGAAAGAGTTAGACAGGGAGGGGGGAAAGAAAGAGTTAGACAGGGAGGGGGGGGGAGAAAGAGTGAGACAGGGAAGGGGGGAAAGAGTTAGACAGGGAGGGGGGAAAGAAACAGTTAGACAGGGAAGGGGAGAAGAAAGAGTGAGACAGGGTGGGGGGGAAAGCGTGAGACGGGGGGGGGGAATTATAGAGAGACGGAGAGGGGGGGGCAGAGAGAGACAGGACAGAGTGAGACAAAGAGAGAGAGACAGAGAAACAGAGACGGAGAGAGAGATGGAGAGAGAGAGACGAAGACGGAGAGGAAGGGAAGAGAGCGAGCAGCAGATGAGACAGAAGGGACAGAGATAAACGGGAAGAGACAGACACACAGGAAGAGCGAGTGACACAGAAAGCAGGGACTGCTTCTCCCCTCCTCTCCCTGCTCTGGTCTCCATGGTAACATGTCACCCTAACACCTTCTGTCCCTGACATGTCACACAGCTCCTGGCTCCGTCCTCAGCCCCTGACATTGACTGACAGAGAGCCCTGCAGAGCGTCGCAGTGTAACCCCTTCCCTGCCAGAGTGTCGCAGTGTAACCCCTTCCCTGCAGAGCGTCGCAGTGTAACCCCTTCCCTGCCAGAGTGTCGCAGTGTAACCCCTTCCCTGCAGAGCGTCGCAGTGTAACCCCTTCCCTTCCAGAGTGTCGCAGTGTAAACAGAGCGTCGCAGTGTAACCCCTTCCCTGCCAGAGTGTCGCAGTGTAACCCCTTCCCTGCCAGAGCGTCGCAGTGTAACCCCTTCCCTACCAGAGCGTCGCAGTGTAACCCCTTCCCTGCCAGAGCGTCGCAGTGTAACCCCTTCCCTGCCAGAGCGTCGCAGTGTAACCCCTTCCCTGCCAGAGTCCTGCAGAGCGTCGCAGTGTAACCCCTTCCCTGCAGAGCGTCGCTGTGTAACCCCTTCCCTGCAGAGCTTCGCAGTGTAACCCCTTCCCTGCCAGAGTCCTGCAGAGCGTCGCAGTGTAACCCCTTCCCTGCAGAGCGTCGCAGTGTAACCCCTTCCCTGCAGAGCGTCGCAGTGTAACCCCTTCCCTGCCAGAGTCCTGCAGAGCATCGCAGTGTAAACCCTTCCCTGCAGAGCGTCGCAGTGTAACCCCTTCCCTGCAGAGCGTCGCAGTGTAACCCCTTCCCTGCAGAGCGTCGCAGTGTAACTCCTTCCCTGCCAGAGTCCTGCAGAGCGTCGCAGTGTAACCCCTTCCCTGCAGAGTGTTGCAGTGTAACCCCTTCCCTGCAGAGTGTTGCAGTGTAACCCCTTCCCTGCAGAGTGTTGCAGTGTAACCCCTTCCCTGCAGAGCGTCGCAGTGTAACCCCTTCCCTGCAGAGTGTTGCAGTGTAACCCCTTCCCTGCAGAGCGTCGCAGTGTAACCCCTTCCCTGCAGAGTGTTGCAGTGTAACCCCTTCCCTGCAGAGTGTTGCAGTGTAACCCCTTCCCTGCAGAGTGTTGCAGTGTAACCCCTTCCCTGCAGAGTGTTGCAGTGTAACCCCTTCCCTGCAGAGTGTTGCAGTGTAACCCCTTCCCTGCAGAGCGTCGCAGTGTAACCCCTTCCCTGCAGAGCGTCGCAGTGTAACCCCTTCCCTGCAGAGCGTCGCAGTGTAACCCCTTCCCTGCAGAGCGTCGCAGTGTAACCCCTTCCCTGCAGAGCGTCGCAGTGTAACCCCTTCCCTGCAGAGCGTCGCAGTGTAACCCCTTCCCTGCAGAGCGTTGCAGTGTAACCCCTTCCCTGCAGAGCGTCGCAGTGTAACCCCTTCCCTGCAGAGCGTCGCAGTGTAACCCCTTCCCTGCAGAGCGTCGCAGTGTAACCCCTTCCCTGCAGAGCGTCGCAGTGTAACCCCTTCCCTGCAGAGCGTCGCAGTGTAACCCCTTCCCTGCAGAGCGTCGCAGTGTAACCCCTTCGCAGCAGAGAGTCGCACTCACCAGTCACGTGACACATAGGGACCAGTACCCCATCCAAACACCTTGAAACCCCCCTCCCACTACTCCTGCGCTCACTTATGTCTTGCACACACGTACAATTTCACAGACCTCTCTCTTACACACGTGTTCCTCTATAGCACAAACACATATGGCTTTTTCTCTTGCACACAGATAAACCTGTCACACACTACTCATGCACACAACCCTCACACGGCACAAGCACACACACGCACACACACCTCTCAAGCCACACCCACACCCACACACCTCAAGCCACACCCACACCCACACACCTCAAGCCACACCCACACACCTCAAGCCACACCCACACCCACACACCTCAAGCCACAAACACCCACACACCTCAAGCCACACCCACACCCACACACCTCAAGCCACACCCACACCCACACACCTCAAGCTACACCCACACCCACACACCTCAAGCCACACACACCTCAAGCCACACCCACACCCACACACCTCAAGCCACACACACACCCACACACTTCTCAAGCCACACACACACCCACACACTTCTCAAGCCACACACACCTCCCAAGCCCCACACACACACACCTCAAGCCACACACACACCCACACACCTCAAGCCACACACACACACCTCTCAAGCCACACACACACCTCTCAAGACACACACACACACACACACACACACCTCTCAAGCCACACACACACCCACACACCTCAAGCCACACCCACACCCACACACCTCAAGCCACACCCACACCCACACACCTCAAGCCACACACACACCCACACACTTCAAGCCACACACACATCCACACACCTCAAGACACACACACACACACACACACACACACACACACACACACACACACACACACCTCAAGCCACACACACACCCACACACCTCAAGCCACACCCACACCCACACACCTCTCAAGCCACACACCTCCCAAGCCCCCCCTACACACACACACACACACAAACACACACACACACACACACACACACACACACACACACACACACACACACACACACACACACACCTCTCAAGCCACACACACCTCTCAAGCCACACACACACACACACACCTCTCAAGCCACACACACCTCAAGCCACACACACACACACCTCAAGCCACACACACACACCTCTCAAGCCACACACACACACCTCTCAAGCCACACACACACACCTCTCAAGCCACACACACACCCAAACACCTCAAGCCACACACACACACACACACACCTCAAGCCACACACACACACACACACACACACACACACACACCTCTCAAGCCACACACACACACACACACACACCTCTCAATCCACACACACACACACACACACACACACACACACACACACACACACACACACACACACACACACACACACCTCTCAATCCACACACACACACCTCAAGCCACACCCACACCCACACCCCTCAAGCCACACACACACCCACACACCTCAAGCCACACACACACCCACACACCTCAAGCCACACACACCCACACTTCAAGCCACACACACACACCCACACACCTCAAGCCACACACACCCACACACCTCTCAAGCCACACACACACCCACACACTTCAAGCCACGCACACACCCACACACTTCAAGCCACACACACCCACACACCTCAAGCCAAACACACACCCACACACCTCAAGCCACACCCACACCCACACCCCTCAATCCACACCCACACCCACACACCTCTCAAGCCACACACACCTCTCAAGCCACACACACCTCCCAAGCCACACACACCTCCCAAGCCACACACAAACACACACACACACACACACCTCTCAAGCCACACACACCACTCAAGCCACAAACACACACACCTCTCAATCCACACACACACACACCTCTCAATCCACACACACACACACACACACACACACACACACACACACACACACACACACACACACACACACACACACACACACACACACACACACACACACACACACACCTCTCAAGCCACACCCACACCCCTCAAGCCACACACACACCCACACACCTCAAGCCACACACACACCCACACACCCCAAGCCACACACACACCCACACACTTCAAGCCACACACACACACCCACACACACCCACACACCTCTCAAGCCACACACCCACCCACACACCTCTCAAGCCACACACACCTCCCAAGCCACACACACACAACTCCCAAGCCACACACACACACACACCTCCCAAGCCACACACACACACCTCCCAAGCCACACACACACACCTCCCAAGCCACACACACACACACACACACACACACCTCTCAAGCCACACCCACACCCACACACCTCAAGCCACACCCACACCCACACACCTCAAGCCACACCCACACCCACACACCTCAAGCCACACCCACACCCACACACCTCAAGCCACACCCACACCCACACACCTCAAGCCACACCCACACCCACACACCTCAAGCCACACACACAACCACACACTTCAAGCCACACCCACACACCCACACACTTCAAGCCACACCCACACACCCACACACCTCAAGCCACACCCACACCCACACCTCTCAAGCCACACCCACACCCACACCTCTCAAGCCACACACACACACACACACACACACACACACACACACACACACACACACACACACACACACACACACACACACACACACACACACACACCTCAAGCCACAAACACACACACCTCTCAAGCCACACACACACACACCTCAAGCCACACACACACACACACCTCTCAAGCCACACACACACACCTCTCAAACCACACACACAACTCTCAAACCACACACACCTCTCAAGCCACACACACACACCTCTCAAGCCACACACACACACCTCTCAAGCCACACACACACACCTCTCAAGCCACACACACACACACACCTCTCAAGCCACACACACACACACACACACACACACCTCTCAAGCCACACACACACACACACACACACACACACACACACACACACACACACACACACACACACACACACAACCTCCCAAGCCACACACACACACACACACACACACACACACACACACACACACACACACACACACACACACACACACACACACACACCTCTCAAGCCACACACAAACCTCTCAAGCCACACACACACCTCTCTCAAGCCACACACACACACACACCTCTCAAGCCACACACACACCTCTCAAGCCACACACACACACCTCTCAAGCCACACACACACACACACACACACACCTCTCAAGTCACACACACACACCTCTCAAATCACAAACACACACCTCTCAATCCACACACACACAACTCTCAATACACACACACACAACTCTCAATACACACACACACACACACACACCTCAAGCCACACACACACACACACACACACACACACACACACACACACACACACACCTCTCGAGCCACACACACACACACCTCTCGAGCCACACACACACACCTCTCGAGCCACACACACACACCTCTCAAGCCACACACACACACCTCTCAAGCCACACACACACACCTCTCAAGCCACACACACACCTCTCAAGCCACACACACACACACACACACACACACACACACACACACACACACACACACACACACACACACACACACACACACACACCTCTCAAGCCACACACACACACCTCTCAAGCCACACACACACACACACACACACACCTCTCAAGCCACACACACACCTCTCAAGCCACACACACACACACACACACACACACACACACACACACACACACACACACACACACACACACACCCCAAGCCACACACACCTCCCAAGCCACACACACACACACACACACACACACACACACACCTCTCAAGCCACACACACCACTCAAGCCACAAACACACACCTCTCAATCCACACACACACCTCTCAATCCACACACACACACACACACCTCTCAAGCCACACCCACACCCCTCAAGCCACACACACACCCACACACCTCAAGTCACACACACACCCACACACCTCAAGCCACACACACACCCACACACTTCAAGCCACACACACACACACACCCACACACACCCACACACCTCTCAAGCCACACACCCACCCACACACCTCTCAAGCCACACACACCTCCCAAGCCACACACACACACCTCCCAAGCCACACACACACACCTCCCAAGCCACACACACACACCTCCCAAGCCACACACACACACCTCCCAAGCCACACACACACACCTCCCAAGCCACACACACACACCTCCCAAGCCACACACACACACCTCCCAAGCCACATACACACACACACACACACACACACACACACACACACACACACACACACACACCTCAAGCCACACCCACACCCACACACCTCAAGCCACACCCACACCCACACACCTCAAGCCACACCCACACCCACACACCTCAAGCCACACACACAACCACACACTTCAAGCCACACACACACACACACCCACACACTTCAAGCCACACACACACACCCACACCTCTCAAGCCACACCCACACCTCTCAAGCCACACCCACACCTCTCAAGCCACACACACACACACACACACACACACACACACACACACACACACACACACACACACACACACACACACACACACACACCCACACACACACACACACACACACACACACACCTCTCAAGCCACACACACACACCTCTCAAGCCACAAACACACACACACCTGTCAATCCACACACACACACCTCTCAATCCACACACACACCTCTCAAGCCACACACACACACACACACCTCTCAAGCCACACACACACACACACATCTCTCAAGCCGCACACACACACACCTCAAGCCACACACACACACACACACCTCAAGCCACACACACACACCTCTCAAGCCACACACACACCTCTCAAACCACACACACACACCTCTCAAGCCACACACACACACCTCTCAAGCCACACCCACACCTCTCAAGCCACACACACACACACACACACACACACACACACACACACACACACACACACACACACACACACACACACACACACACACACACACACACACACACACCTCTCAAGCCACACACACACACCTCTCAAGCCACAAACACACACCTCTCAAGCCACAAACACACACACACCTGTCAATCCACACACACACACCTCTCAATCCACACACACACCTCTCAAGCCACACACACACACACACACACCTCTCAAGCCACACACACACACACACACACATCTCTCAAGCCGCACACACACACACCTCAAGCCACACACACACACACACACACCTCAAGCCACACACACACACCTCTCAAGCCACACACACACCTCTCAAACCACACACACACACCTCTCAAGCCACACACACACACCTCTCAAGCCACACACACACACCTCTCAAGCCACACGCACACCTCTCAAGCCACACGCACACCTCTCAAGCCACACGCACACCTCTCAAGCCACACACACACCTCTCAAGCCACACACACACCTCTCAAGCCACACACACACACACACACACACACACACACACACACACACACACACACACACACACACACACACACACACACACCTCTCAATCCACACACACACACCTCTAAAGCCACACACACACCTCTCAAGCCACACACACACACACACACCTCTCAAGCCACACACACACACACACACACACACACACACACACACACACACACACACACACACACACACACACACACACACACACACACACACACACACACACACACACACACACACACACACACCTCTCAAGCCACACACAAACCTCTCAAGCCACACACACACACCTCTCAAGCCACACACACCTCTCAAGCCACACACACCTCTCTCAAGCCACACACACACACACCTCTCAAGCCACACACACACACCTCTCAAGCCACACACACACACCTCTCAAGCCACACACACACACCTCTCAAGCCACACACACACACACACACACACACACACACACACACACACACACACACACACACACCTCTCAAGTCACACACACACACACCTCTCAAGTCACACACACACACCTCTCAATCCACACAAACACACCCCTCTCAAGCCACAAACACACACCTCTCAAGCCACAAACACACACCTCTCAAGCCACACACACACACAACTCTCAATACACACACACACAACTCTCAATACACACACACACACACACCTCAAGCCACACACACACACACACACACACACACACACACACACACACACACACACACACACACACACACACACACACACACACACACACACACACACACACACACACACACCTCTCAAGCCACACACACACACCTGTCAATCCACACACACACACCTCTCAATCCACACACACACCTCTCAAGCCACACACACACACATCTCTCAAGCCGCACACACACACACCTCAAGCCACACACACACACACACCTCAAGCCACACACACACACCTCTCAAACCACACACACACCTCTCAAACCACACACACACACCTCTCAAGCCACACACACACACCTCTCAAGCCACACACACACACCTCTCAAGCCACACACACACACCTCTCAAGCCACACACACACACCTCTCAAGCCACACACACACACCTCTCAAGCCACACACACACACCTCTCAAGCCACACGCACACCTCTCAAGCCACACGCACACCTCTCAAGCAACACGCACACCTCTCAAGCCACACGCACACCTCTCAAGCCACACGCACACCTCTCAAGCCACACGCACACCTCTCAAGCCACACACACACACACACACACACACACACACACACACACACACACACACACACACACACACACACACACACACACCTCTCAATCCACACACACACCAACCTCTCAATCCACACACACACACCTCTAAAGCCACACACACACCTCTCAAGCCACACACACACACACACACACACACACACACACACACACACACACACACACACACACACACACACACCTCTCAAGCCACACACACACACACACACACACACACACACACACACACACACACACACACACACCTCCCAAGACACACACACACACACACACACACACACACACACCTCTCAAGCCACACACAAACCTCTCAAGCCACACACACACCTCTCAAGCCACACACACCTCTCAAGCCACACACACCTCTCTCAAGCCACACACACACACCTCTCAAGCCACACACACACACACCTCTCAAGCCACACACACACACCTCTCAAGCCACACACACACACCTCTCAAGCCACACACACACCTCTCAAGCCACACACACACCTCTCAAGTCACACACACACACCTCTCAATCCACACAAACACACCCCTCTCAAGCCACAAACACACACCTCTCAAGCCACACACACACACCTCTCAAGCCACACACACACAACTCTCAATACACACACACACACACACACACACACACACACACACACACACACACACACACACACCTCAAGCCACACACACACACACACACACACACACACACACACACACACACACACCCCTCTCAAGCCACACACACACACACACACACACACACACACACACACACACCTCTCAAGCCACACAGACCACACACACACACACACACACACACACACACACACACACACACACACACACACACACACACACACACACACACCTCTCAAGCCACACACACACACCTCTCAAGCCACACACACACACCTCTCAAGCCACACACACACACCTCTCAAGCCACACACACACACACACACACACCTCTCAAGCCACACACACACCTCTCAAGCCACACACACACACACACACACCTCTCAAGCCACACACACACACACACACACACACACCTCTCAAGCCACACACACACACACACACCTCTCAAGCCACACACACACACACACACACACACACACACACACACACACACACCTCTCAAGCCACACAGACCACACACACACACACACACACACACACACACACACACACACACACACACACACACACACACACACACCTCTCAAGCCACACACACACACCTCTCAAGCCACACACACACACCTCTCAAGCCACACACACACACACCTCTCAAGCCACACACACACACCTCTCAAGCCACACACACACACCTCTCAAGCCACACACACACACACACACACACACACACACACACACACACACCTCAAGACACACACACACACACACCTCTCAAGCCACACACACACCTCTCAAGCCACACACACACCTCTCAAGCCACACACACACACACACACACACACACACACACACACACACACACACACACACACACACACACACACACACACCTCAAGCCACACACACACCTCTCAAGCCACACACACCTCTCAAGCCACACACACACACACACACACACACACACACCTCAAGCCACACACACACCTCTCAAGCCACACACACCTCTCAAGCCACACACACACACACACACACACACACACACACACACACACACACACACACACACACACACACACACACCTCTCAAGCCACACACACACACACACACACACACACACACACACACACACACACACACACACACACACACACACACACACACACACACACACACACCTCTCAAGCCACACACACACCTCTCAAGCCACACACACCTCCCTCTCAAGCCACACACACCTCCCTCTCAAGCCACACACACCTCCCTCTCAAGCCACACACACCTCCCTCTCAAGCCACACACACCTCCCTCTCAAGCCACACACACCTCCCTCTCAAGCCACACACACACACACACACACACACACACACACACACACACACACACACACACACACACACACACACACACACACACACACACACACACCTCTCAAGCCACACACACACACACACACACACACACACACACACACACACACACACACACACACACACACACACACACACACACACACACACACACACACACACACCTCTCAAGCCACACATACACACCCCTCTCAAGCCACACACACCTCTGAAGCCACACACACCTCTGAAGACACACACACACACACACACACACACACACACACACACACACACACACACACACACACACACACACACACACTCCCCTCTCAAGCCACACACAAACACACACACCTCTCAAGCCACACACACCTCTAAAGCCACACACACCTCTCAAGCCACACACACCTCTCAAGCCACACACACCTCTCAAGCCACACACACCTCTCAAGCCACACACACCTCTCAAGCCACACACACCTCTCAAGCCACACACACCTCTCAAGCCACACACACCTCTCAAGCCACACACACAACACACACACACACACACACACACACACACACACACACACACACACACACCTCTCAAGCCACACACACACACACACACACACACACACACACACACACACACACACACACACACACACACACACACACACACACACACACCCCTCTCAAGCCACACATACACACCCCTCTCAAGCCACACACACCTCTGAAGCCACACACACCTCTCAAGCCACACACACACACACACACACACACACACACACTCCCCTCTCAAGCCACACACAAACACACACACCTCTCAAGCCACACACACCTCTAAAGCCACACACACCTCTCAAGCCACACACACCTCTCAAGCCACACACACCTCTCAAGCCACACACACCTCTCAAGCCACACACACCTCTCAAGCCACACACACACCTCTAAAGCCACACACACACCTCTAAAGCCACACACACACCTCTAAAGCCACACACACACACACACACACACACACACACACACACACACACACACACACACACACACACACCTCTCAAGCCACAGACACACACACACACACACACACACACACACACACACCTCTCAAGCCACACACCTTGAGTCAC
>NC_134488.1:32927533-32935033 GCF_040206685.1 Ascaphus truei | reverse complement strand
CTCTCAAGCCACACACACCCCTCTCAAGCCACACACACCCCTCTCAAGCCACACACACCCCTCTCAAGCCATACACACCCCTCTCAAGCCACACACACCCCTCTCAAGCCACACACACACCTCTCAAGCCACACACACACACACCCCTCTCAAGCCACACACACACACACCCCTCTCAAGCCACACACCTTTCTCAAGCCACACACACACACACACACATACCACTCAAGCCACACACACACCTCTCAATCCACACACACACACACACACACACACACACACACACACACACACACACACACACACACACACACACACACACACACATCTCTCAAGCCACACACACCCCTCTCAAGCCACACACACACACACACCTCTCAAGCCACACACACACACACCCCTCTCAAGCCACACACACACACCTCTCAAGCCACACACCCCTCTAAAGCCACACACCTTTCTCAAGCCACACACACACACACACACACACACACACACCTCTCAAGCCACACACCTCTCAAGCCACACCCACACCTCTCAAGCCACACCCACACCTCTCAAGCCACACCCACACCTCTCAAGCCACACACACCTCTCAAGCCAAACACACACACCCCCCTCTCAAGCCACACACACACACACACCCCTCTCAATCCACACACACACCCCTCTCAAGCCACACACACACCCCTCTCAAGCCACACACACACACCCCTCTCAAGTCACACACACACCCCTCTCAAGCCACACACCCACCCTTCTCAAGCCACACACACCCACACACACACACACACACACACACCCCTCTCAAGCCACACACACACACACACCCACACCCTTCTCAAGCCACACACACACACACACACACACACACACACACACACACACACACACACACACCTCTCAAGCCACACAAACACACACACACCTCTCAAGCCACACACACACACACACACACACACACACACACACACACACACACACACACACACACACACACACACACACACACACACACACACACACACACACACCCCTCTCAAGCCACACACACACACACCCCTCTCAAGCCACACACACACCCACCCCTCTCAAGCCACACACACACCCCTCTCAAGCCACACAACCACCCTTCTCAAGCCACACACACACACACACACACACACACACACACACACACACACACACACACACACACACACACACACACACACACACACACACACACACACCCCTCTCAAGCCACACACACCTCTCAAGCCACACACACCTCTCAAGACACACACACACACACACACACACACACACACACACACACACACACACACACACACACACACACACACACCTCTCAAGCCACACACACACACACACCTCTCAAGCCACACATACACACCCCTCTCAAGCCACACACACCTCTGAAGCCACACACACCTCTCAAGCCACACACACCTCTCAAGCCACACACACCTCTCAAGCCACACACACCTCTCAAGCCACACACACCTCTCAAGCCACACACACCTCTCAAGCCACACACACACACACACACACACTCCCCTCTCAAGCCACACACACACACCACACACACACACACACACACACACACACACACCTCTCAAGCCACACACACACCTCTCAAGCCACACACACCTCTCAAGCCCCCCCCCCACACACACACACACCCCTTTCAAGCCACACACACACACACCTCTCAAGCCAGACACACACCTCAAGCCACACAAACACACACACCTCTCAAGCCACACACCTCTCAAGCCACACACACACACACACACCTCTCAAGCCACACACACACACACACCTCTCAAGCCAGACACACACACACCTCTCAAGCCACACACACCTCTCAAGCCACAAACACACACACCTCTCAAGCCACACACACACACACACCTCTCAAGCCACACACACCTCTCAAGCCACACACACCTCTAAAGCCACACACACCTCTAAAGCCACACACACCTCTAAAGCCACACACACCTCTAAAGCCACACACACCTCTAAAGCCACACACACCTCTAAAGCCACACACACCTCTAAAGCCACACACACCTCTAAAGCCACACACACCTCTAAAGCCACACACACACACACACACACACACACACACACACACACACACACACACACACCTCTCAAGCCCCCCCCCCCCCCCACACACACACACACACACACACCTCAAGCCACACACCTTGAGTCACACATGCACGCACCTCAAGCCCCCCACCCAACACACACGCCTCAAGCCACACACACACACACACACACCACTCAAGCCACACACACACACACACACACACACACACACACACACACACACACACACCCCTCTCAAGCCACACACACACACACACACACACACACACACACACACACCTCAAGCCACACACACCTCAAGCCACACACACCTCAAGCCACACACACCTCAAGCCACACACACACACACACACCCCTCTCAAGCCACACACACACACACCCCCCCCTCTCAAGCCACACACACACACCCCTCTCAAGCCACACACACACACACACACACACAGCCCTCTCAAGCCACACACACACACACACACACACACCCCTCTCAAGCCACACACACCCCTCTCAAGCCACACACACCCCTCTCAAGCCACACACACCCCTCTCAAGCCACACACACCCCTCTCAAGCCACACACACCCCTCTCAAGCCACACACACCCCTCTCAAGCCACACACACCCCTCTCAAGCCACACACACCCCTCTCAAGCCACACACACACACACACACACACACACACACACACACACACACACACACACACACACACACACACACACACACACACACCACTCAAGCCACACACACACCACTCAAGCCACACACCCCTCTCAAGCCACCCACACCTCTCAAGCCACCCACACACACACACACACACACACACACACACACACACACACACACACACACACCCCTCTCAAGCCACACACACACACACCCCTCTCAAGCCACACACACCCTTCTCAAGCCACACACACCCTTCTCAAGCCAGACACACACACACACACACACACACACACACACACACACCCCTCTCAAGCCACACACCCACCCCTCTCAAGCCACACACACATCCCTCTCAATCCACACACCCAGCCCTCTCAATCCACCCACCCCTCTCAAGCCACACACACACCCCTCTCAAGCCACATACACATACCCACCCCTCTCAAGCCACACACACACCCCTCTCAAGCCACACACACACCCACCCCTCTCAAGCCACACACACACCCACCCCTCTCAAGCCACACACACACCCCTCTCAAGCCACACACACACCCCTCTCAAGCCACACACCCACCCTTCTCAAGCCACACACACACACACACAAACACACACACACACACACACACCCCTCTCAAGCCACACACACACCCACCCCTCTCAAGCCACACACACACCCCTCTCAAGCCACACACACACACACACACACACACACACACACACACACACCCCCCTCTCAAGCCACACACACACACACACACACACACACACACACACACACACACACACCTCTCAAGCCACACACACACACACACACACACACACACACACACACACACACACACACACACACACACACACACACACACACACACACACACACACACACACACACACCTCTCAAGACACACACACACACACACACACACACACACACACACACACCTCTCAAGCCACACACCTTGAGTCACACATGCAAGCACCTCAAGCCCCCCACCCAACACACACGCCTCAAGCCACACACACACACCACTCAAGCCACACACACACACACACACACACACACACACACACACACCCCTCTCAAGCCACACACACAAACACACACACCTCAAGCCACACACACCTCAAGCCACACACACCTCAAGCCACACACACCCCTCTCAAGCCACACACAGACCCCTCTCAAGCCACACACACACACACCCCTCTCAAGCCACACACACACACACACACACACACACACCCCTCTCAAGCCACACACACACACCCCTCTCAAGCCACACACACACACCCCTCTCAAGCCACACACACCCCTCTCAAGCCACACACACCCCTCTCAAGCCACACACACCCCTCTCAAGCCACACACACCCCTCTCAAGCCACACACACCCCTCTCAAGCCACACACACCCCTCTCAAGCCACACACACCCCTCTCAAGCCACACACACCCCTCTCAAGCCACACACCCCCCTCTCAAGCCACACACACACACACACACACACACACACACACACACACACACACACACACACACACACACACACACACACACCACTCAAGCCACACACCCCTCTCAAGCCACACACCCCTCTCAAGCCACCCACACCTCTCAAGCCACACACACCTCTCAAGACACACACACACACACACACACACACACACACACACACACACACCCCTCTCAAGCCACACACCCACCCCTCTCAAGCCACACACACATCCCTCTCAATCCACACACCCAGCCCTCTCAATCCACACACCCCTCTCAAGCCACACACCCAGCCCTCTCAATCCACACACCCCTCTCAAGCCACACACCCACCCCTCTCAAGCCACATACACATACCCACCCCTCTCAAGCCACATACACATCCCTCTCAATCCACACACCCCTCTCAAGCCACACACACACCCCTCTCAAGCCACACACACATACCCACCCCTCTCAAGCCACACACACACCCCTCTCAAGCCACACACACACACACCCCTCTCAAGCCACACACACACCCACCCCTCTCAAGCCACACACACACCCACCCCTCTCAAGCCACACACACACCCCTCTCAAGCCACACACCCACCCTTCTCAAGCCACACACCCACCCTTCTCAAGCCACACACACACACACACACACACACACACACACACACACACACACACACACACCCCTCTCAAGCCACACACACACACACACACACACACACACACACACACACACACACACACACACACACACACACACACACACACACACACACACACACACACACACACACACCCCTCTCAAGCCACACACACACACACACACACACACACCCCTCTCAAGACACACACACACACACACACACACACACACACACACACACACACACACACACACCCCTCTCAAGCCACACACACACACACACACACCCCTCTCAAGACACACACACACACACACCTCTCAAGCCACACATACACACCCCTCTCAAGCCACACACACACACCTCTCAAGCCACACACACCCCTCTCAAGCCACACACACCCCTCTCAAGCCACACACACACACCCCTCTCAAGCCACACACCCACCCCTCTCAAGCCACACACACACCCCTCTCAAGCCACACACACACCCCCCTCTCAAGCCACACACACCCCTCTCGAGCCACACACACCCCTCTCGAGCCACACACACACACACACACACACACACACACACACACACACACACACACACACACACACACACCCCACTCAAGCCACACACACCTCAAGCCACACACACCCCTCTCAAGCCACACACACACACACACCCCTCTCAAGCCACACACACATACCCACCCCTCTCAAGCCACACACACACACCCCTCTCAAGCCACACACACCCCTCTCAAGCCACACACACACCCCTCTCAAGCCACACACACACCCCTCTCAAGCCACACACACACACACACACACACACCCCTCTCAAGCCACACACACACCCCTCTCAAGCCACACACCCACCCTTCTCAAGCCACACACACACCCACCCTTCTCAAGCCACCCACACACCCACACCCCTCTCAAGCCACACTCACACCCACACCCCTCTCAAGCCACACACACACACACACACACACACACACACACACACACACACCCCTCTCAAGCCACACACACACACACACACACACCCCTCTCAAGACACACACACACACACACACACACACACACACCTCTCAAGCCACACACACACACCCCTCTCAAGCCACAGACACACCCCTCTCAAGCCACACACACACACCTCTCAAGCCACACCCACCCCTCTCAAGCCACACACACCCCTCTCAAGCCACACACCCACCCCTCTCAAGCCACACACACCCCTCTCAAGCCACACACACACACACACACACACACACACACACCCCTCTCAAGCCACACACACACACACACCCCTCTCAAGCCACACACACACACACACGCCTCAAGCCACACATACACACACACCCCTCTCAAGCCACACACCCCCTCTCAAGCCACACACACTCCTCTCAAGCCACACACACCCCTCTCAAGCCACACACACCCCTCTCAAGCCACACACACACACACACACACACACACACACACACACACACACACACACCTCTCAAGCCACACACACCTCAAGCCACACACACCCCTCTCAAGCCACACACACACACCCCTCTCAAGCCACACACACACACCCCTCTAAGGCCACACACACCCCTCTCAGGCCACACACACCCCTCTCAAGCCACACACACCCCTCTCAAGCCACACACACCCCTCTCAAGCCACACACACACACACCTCTCAAGCCACACACACACACACACACACACACACCTCTCAAGCCACACACACACACCTCTCAAGCCACACACACACACACCCCTCTCAAGCCACACACACACACACCCCTCTCAAGCCACACACCCCTCTAAAGCCACACACCTTTCTCAAGCCACACACACACACACACACACACACACACACACACACACATACCACTCAAGCCACACACACACCCATCTCTCAAGCCACACACACACACACACACACACACACCTCTCAAGCCACACACCTCTCAAGCCACACCCACACCTTTCAAGCCACACCCACACCTCTCAAGCCACACCCACACCTCTCAAGCCACACACACACTCACACACCTCTCAAGCCACACACACCTCTCAGCCAAACACACACACCCCCCTCTCAAGCCACACACACACACACCCCTCTCAAGCCACACACACACCCCTCTCAAGCCACACACACACCCCTCTCAAGCCACACACACACACCCCTCTCAAGCCACACACACCCCTCTCAAGCCACACACACCCCTCTCAAGCCACACACCCACCCTTCTCAAGCCACACCCACCCACACACACACACACCCCTCTCAAGCCACACACACACACACGCACACACCTCAAGCCACACATGCACCTACCTCAAGCCACACACACACGCACCTACCTCAAGCCACACACACACACACACACACACACACACACACACACACACACACACCTCAAGCCACACACACTCACCTACCTCAAGATACACACACGGACACGTCAAGCCACACACGCACCTACCTCAAGCCACACACACGCACCTACCTCAAGCCACACACACACACACACACCTCACAAGCCAGCCATACACACCTCTCAAGCCACACACACACACACCT